>NC_047655.1:9155115-9273854 GCF_902201215.1 Prunus dulcis | reverse complement strand
ATGTGTCATAAAGTTTAATCCCTTTAAACAAAATCCTTGAAAGGATTGAAATTGCATGAAGCAAGTCCCTGAATGACATATGCCTAAAGCATAAAATCTGTACTCAATACTAATATGCCTAAATTGCCTCAGTGAGTACATTAATATGTTTGCAAACACATTAAAGCTTCTCAAGAGTTCCAGAAATATTTGTCTCGACTGAAAGATCAAGCATTATGCCAACGAGATTATTGCTTATACTAAGAAAGTATTGAAGCATTTTTATGAGGATTATCCGTTGGACACTTTAAGGATTTTCCGGAAGTATATTGGACCGGACATCGTATTTGAGCTCAACTCCATCACTAATCATTTTGGGATGATGTGAGGTATGCGGACTCTGGAAATCTATATGGTCGTTTATTGGACCACAGTTAGTCATGATGTTTTCAGGGGAGGAGATATTCATCAGGGGGAGCATGGTATTCATAAAGACTTTCATACACTGTACTCTTTTTCCTTCATCAGGTTTTTATCCCACTGGGTTTTTCCTGATAAGGTTTTAACGAGGCAGTGTTGCTCAAAGATTGATTCATAGAAGCAGTGTCAACTATGATATTCAGACAGATGATCAACAGTATGGCTTCAAGATATTCTGCCAAGCATCAGGGGGAGCGTGCCATCAATACAGACCTTTCCACACTGTACTCTTTTTCCTTCGTCCAGGTTTTTATCCCACTGGGTTTTTCCTGGCAAGGTTTTAACGAGGCAGTGTCGCGCGCATGTCAATGTACACAGAATTTTATGTTACGCATGATTATGTACTCTTTTTTCCTTCGACCAGTTTTTGTCCCACTGGGTTTTTACTGGCAAGGTTTTTAACGAGACATATTCCGTATCATTTGTGGTCTCCAAGGGGGAGTGTTGTAAATTATAAGTGGAGCCCACCACAGTCCTCACATTATTGAAAGGGGTTCACCCCTCCTTGTAATGATATAAATAACAGATAATACTGAAGAGCGGAATTCAATTCTCTGCTCCTAAAATTCTCTCCTCAGTCTTTTGGTTTTATAACACTTTTATGTTTTTAATTAATTTTAAAAATAAAGAAATTTTTGTATTATTTAATTTTAATTATATATTTTTATTTTTTAGTTGTTAAAAGTCTTATTTATACTCACAAATATAGCATGTGCTACTCACATGACTAAATTTAACAAAAAATATAACAGCGACAAAAGAGTCTACTAATAAAGAGTTAATTGACTATTTGAATAAATAATTTAGTTTAAAGACCAAAATAAAATGCTTAATGCTGCAACTCAAATTTGATAAAATCAAAGCTCGCAAAGCAAGAATTAAATGACAGCCCAATATCAAGGAAAGGTAGAGAAGGACCAGGATTTAACTTATAAAGGCTTCGATTTCATAGTTGACAGATTTGAAAGAAGCAATTTGGTGCTCTCAATCCCCAAGAAGAAAAGGCCAAGAACGCCAACTTTCTATAGCTTCTATCAGTTCCCGTGCTTCTAAAATTTCACATACACGCCGAAACTGTACATCAAATAAAGCTTAAGATGAACACCTCTGACCCACTGGAATAACTCAAACCCAATATGAACAGACACATCTGTGAATTCCTTGTTTCTTGATGAACAGGCCTTTAACATAATTCGGTATCTAGTTAAACATTCCCTTACTGGAAAGGAAGTAAATTATGTCCAAAAGAATAAACGGTGTTCATGCCAATTTTACACATCATCCATGTTGTGATCATTATCATTGTCTCCTTCGTAATATTCATCATCACGCTGAATGTGCTTGTCTTGGGTGTGCTCTGGGAGGACAACAATTCATAAAATTAAGAAGTGTCAGCTGAAAGAAAATCAACAGATTTCAAGTCCTAAACATACTAGTGCACACTAGTGTGAGCGCTAATAATTCAAGGAATTTAACTCACGATCCACACGTTCATCAGGGTTCTGCGCATCTTCATCAAAATCGGGAATATAAAAGTCAGGTGGAACCTGCAATAGGCAACACAATGATTCAAGTCAAATTATATGGTATATTAGTTCTACTTGGATATCGGTGTCTGAGCATGTTCAGTCCTACAATTATTGCATGGTTGACCTAGCTATGTAAACCATTACCAGAAGTCTCATCAGTCACTAGCCTTTTCAAATATCACGTCAATGGGGCGAATGCATCCTTGAGTTGTGATAAATGGTATCAGAATCAACCTAATACCATCATGTGGGATCAAGGAAACTGCATGCCACGTAACACAAATCTGAGTCATGACAAGGATTTTAGAGATTTGACTTTAGACCCTAACGATAACCTATTTGATACCCCAGTTCTGTGTATATGGTGTGAAAGTGCGCACTGAGTGTCACACCAGTTGTGTTGGATCAATCTGGATTATATGGGAGACCCATGGGTGATCAGTTTTCTTGGAGTATCATATTAACATGGTGAGCACATACTAAGTCACGACAACTTATATCCTGACTGCGTTAAGTACGATAGGCTGCCATTTTATAATCTAAGGGATGGTAGAAAATGACAGAGAGAATATCGTTACTTAAGTTGATGGAATGCCCCAATCAATACATCTAACAGACCATGATTCTTGGATCTCTCATGCAAGCATAGATTCTATGAGTTTCACAGAGCATTATAGATTTAACTTATATTGTCCTTCATGGTACTTGAAATGAGTGAACCACATCACATTAGAGCATAATTCTTTCTAGGATTTCAAGATTATGCAATTCTGACATATTATGTTGCTTGACTGTCAATCTAAACCAGTGACTAAGTGGATTTTTATTTTATTTTTTATGGGTGGTGCCAGATTGACACTGATAAGGTAACATGCCAGATACCTGGATAACACATTGCTTACCTCTTGCATTTGTACATTAGGAGCATGTTGGATGCAACGGAGATTTTCCAAGACTTGCATTTTAATCGTGCTAATATACGATTTACTATTTAGGTTCTCCTGCACACCCAAAAGAAATAAAAGGACTTAATGCTGTTCTGAATAATCATGGAAAACTGAAAAACTAGCAATGACAAAGTTTTAAGTATTTCAATATCCACCTATTAAACTGATCCTTTTTTACATACTACCAACATCAGCTGTGGCAATCAAATTGGTTCAAAGAAAGAAAAAATCCAACCTTTTAAATAATGTATAATGCAAAAATATGAATTCTAATTGATGACATACTATATGTCCATTTGGAATCCTCAAAGAGAAGTCGGGAGAAAAATACTTGATATACTCGTTTTCTGGGATCTCTGCAAGAAAGAAAAACGGTAGTGACAAATAAGACATCCATGTCCAGAATAGAACAGTACTGAAAGGGACTCCCACGTGTTTTAAAAAAATAAAAAAAAATAAAAAAAAGGATACTCAAACTATCACTGGAGTGGTAAGATTCTCCTCACAAGAATTTGTTCTTTTTTCATTTTCAATTAATCCAATACCAAAAATATATATATTTCTCCAATAAATAGAAGAATTACCAATCAATCCAAACAGAAAATACATGGAGAAGAAAATATTAATGAAAAGCCAAAAGTTGAACTAAGCACACATCTTACACAAGCAGTTCAGGAGCCAAAAAATTACACACAGAAGCCCATGACCAACAAGCCGATAGCAAAAAGAAAGAGTAACATAGAAAAGTCCATGCAGGTCATTGCTAGCCAGATAAGACAAATGCACACAAAAATCAGCAGAGCATAAGTTATCCAAACTTCCAATGCCATGATTATTGCCTAGTTACCTAAATAAATACAACATATAAATAAAACACTCCCAAAAATAAAACCATTAATTACAGGAATTTACTTGTCAACAGTCATGCATGCAGGTCACTGCTGGCTAGCGAGAAGATATGCACACAGGAACCAGCAGGGTATAGGTCATTCAACCCTCCGATGCCATGACAGTTAAAAAAGATAAGTCATATACAAAGCTGCATAACAACCCAAAACAACTTAAAATATCATACAGGACCTAGAATAAGAGCAACTGAATATAAAACCAATTCTATTTATCAATGAGTCTTGAAACAGCATTGATTTATTCTAGCACGAATAATATCAGGATATACAAGCTGAATGCCATTTCACATTCCGACAAACTTCTTGGAAGCAAATGAGTTTTTTATAAGAAAGAGGAGAAACAGCCTCAGGAATTCTCCATGGGGATCAATCTCAAAATATCATTAAAGTTTCAAATTAGATATGAATGGTTTTTTTAAATCTCAGAGAGTGAGAGTTAGGTCAATATTACGAGAATAACAGGGCTTTCGAAATAATTTTTTTTAATATTTCGTTCCAGATGCTTATGGATATATTAACCGAAACATTAAAAATGTCACAATCAGCTTGAAGAATGTAACCTAGAAAATATCATGATTATGCAATATATCTACCTCCTCCCAGCAAGCCCCAAAAAGAAGAGGGAAGAAATATTATATCCTAAAGTCTATGCAAAGACAATGCACAACAATATGTTCAGCATTGGTTTATGAAGCCAAGATCATATCAGCATGGTTATCTTACCTAGATTTTTTCTTACCTCGTGTTAATGAAGTTTTTCTGTTCCATTAAAAAAAAATTAAATGAAAGTGGCAGAAATAGAGTGTATTTGATAAAACAAAAATCACTTGCTCTACCATTAGGAAGTTCTGAATCAAGAAGAACTCCAGTTTCAACAGTCCAACACCGAGCAACATTCTCTTTCGTGTATCCACCGCCTCCTGTAACCTGTAGGCAGAAAACATTCTCTCTGTATGCTAGATGTATGACATTGATGAAAGGCAGGTAAGATTCAGTCCAATGAAGAACATACCAGTAAGGGTAAATTGAATTTCTTCACAAACCTAACACATTCAGCATGACCTGTAAGAAGGATTCAAATGACACCAGAGAGTAAATTTTACCACAAACCATATGCCACTACCAAAAGTTCCAAATAGCTTGAAACCATTAATAATTGAAGAAAAACAAGTACGACATGCTTGAAGAGGAGGAAAAAAAATGCTTCAATTACAATAAGATATGCACCATCAATGGAGAGATTGAAGCAGCCCAAGCGGTCTCCAGCAAGAGAATCTGCCCCACATTGGAGAACTATCACGCCTGGTAGATATGTTTCAACAACCTTGGAAATAATCTACAAAATTTAAGTTTGCAAGCAAAGTTTTACACTTGACACCATCAAGCCAAAACAAAAGACAAAAATCTGCTTTTCTAAATGAACCTACAGTCTTAAAAAGTCTATTGAAGCTAGTGTCATCTATTCCATCCTTCAGTGGGACATTGATGGCATAAAACTTTCCTTCTTTTTCTCCTACTTCCTTCAAAACAAATAATGTTAATAAATACCATTACAATTTCAACTTTACAGACTAGCAACGGAACATAAAACATTTCCAATAATATAACACCTCAGGTAACAGGTTATAAATGTAAATCTTTCATGCCATATTGTCATATACATGAATGCAAGACCAAACAAAAAACAAAAGCAAGCATGCAAACTAGTTGTTAACTCATTACCATGCGTCACATATGATAAACAATTTTCACCATTGAAAATACTTCGAAAAACAAACAGAAAGGTTTAAAAAGTTACCTTAGCATCACCCGTTCCTGGGAAAAACATATCCCCAAATTTGTGAAAACTAACCGTCATCACCCTGTCAATCAAATTTCAGTGATTCGATTAGAGTTCAACAAAATCAGAAAACCAACATTAAAAATTCTGGTAACTGAACAATTAGAACAGTTGTCACTATGGCAGAGCAAATTCTAGTTCTATCAACTTTTGAATTTTTATTTTATCATAGGATTGGCAACAAGCAGAAAACATATACCAAGACTACAATTCTTGAGTAAAAGATAAATAGGTTGGATACAACTTAGCTTATCAAAATCTGAAGAAAGAAACTATATAAATAATGGTGAGTGTTATTGACTCTTACATGCCTTAATTAACCAACCCAGGTCTAATATGAGGAATCACATTACTTTCTGATATGAACTTTTTGTTTTGACGAATTTTGATAGATAAAATAACTTATTAAGCTATACGAAGATTTAACAATTCATTATTGGACCAAATTCCCAAATACCATATGCATAAGATAGTATATTAAAACACTAATTTGTTCATCTATAAATAGTTTATTACATACAGGAATGCAAACTTTTATCTTCTCCAGCAACAATTCTATCTCTTATTACCAACACCCTTTGCTTGCAGTTTCAACATCATAGATGCAACAATTAGCAAGTTAAAAATTGTCCAGAAAAGGCATTAAACTTATATCAACACAATCAAATATTGTACGTCTATTATTGCATCTACAAATTTGAGGTAATTTTGCTAACAGTAAGGTTAGCTTTATTATTGTCATAATTCTAGTGTTATTCAACTATCACATTCCTTAACCATATTATAATATACAGGCTATGTACCTATCAGTAAAATAAAAAGCTTCTTCTACGCCATCACCATGATGCACATCTATGTCAATGTACAATACTCGGGCATGATGTTTTAGAAGCTCCAAGATCCCCAAGACCAAGTCATTGATGTAACAAAATCCGGATGCCTCGCACTTCTTGGCGTGGTGTAGTCCGCCAGCCCAATTTATAGCAATGTCACAAAGTTTATTGTTCAACCTACGTGCAGCATCTGCCAAAAAAAAAAAAAAAAAAATCAATCAGTACATATGGCAGAATAGTCAGAACCCACACTTTTTTGACATCATATAACTATAATTACCTATTGTTCCACCGGCATAAATTTGACAAAATTCAAACAAGTTATCAAATACAGGGCAATCTTCTCCAAGATTATCTGGCATAGTGAAAAACAGAAAGAATCAGTAAATTAAAAAAGCACATTAGATAGAGATTCCAGTGACTGCAGCCAAGTTAGATCTTTGAAGTGCTCATGTAGGAAGCAAAAGAGAGCCACTCAAAGAGAAGAATAACTGAAAATTTATGTTGTAGGGCCAATCAGAGGTTTTTTTGAGCATCCTCTATTACAGCAAAAGCTCAGAAAGGTATAACAAACATTTTGAATTGGTGATTCCCAGAACCTAACTGTGCAGTCAATGACATTTCCTTTCTGCAAAACCTATTCATTGAAATTAAACTAATTAACATGGACTGTTGATTAACACCAGATCAACCTTTTTTTGTTGGTTCACATGTAATTGAGTGATAACATTAACTCGCATAAGAGGAATCAGTAAGCATTAAAAGGGTCAAGGAGAACTTCAATATTGTGGTTTAATAACTTGTTAAACATTAAAGTTGACCATGCCAGAAATCAGAAACCAGAAACACGGTCAGAGGTCATCCAATTGATTTTGACTCCACCACTTCTGCTCAACCGTGCCCTCAGGAAGTTCTAAAATTCCCCATCTCTGCATAAGAGGGTCAATCATGATTTCTTCTTTTTAGTATGCTGTAAGTGCAGTGAACAATCCTATCTCATGATCAAATTTTCTATTACAGCTGGCGAAATACCCTCACTTAACTTTTTTGTGTTGAAGCTCATAACAAGAACAATCTATGCACACATACAAGCAAAAAATAACAATATATAAATATCCAAGAGTCATACATCTTGCCAGTTCATTCGAGAACAAGTGCTGTGTGTCGGGCGTAATCCGATGTAGAAACTCAACATAGTCAGCTGAATGGAATTGCGCAAGCTCCACCGGATACGCCTTATGGGGCCGCTGAGAAACACGATAATAATCAACAAAAAGATTGATACTTAAAGCAAAAACTTGCATACCCAATGACACAAATAATGAAACCAGTTAATACTCAGTACAATAACAAAAGTGGAAATAAATAAAAACAAAAACAAATTCAGAAGTATTATGGGATACTAACATAAATTTCCATCTTCTTGTGGAGGTCATATGAGAGGACAAGATGATGGGTCATACATAGCCGGTGTGGTTTCATGGGATGGTTCGGTCCAAAGTAGACGCTACCCACATCCCCTGCAATACCCATTTTTATTGTGAAACTAAATTTCTCAACTTTCCATAATTATATGATTACAAAAACTAAATGTTCGAAGAAAAGCTATAATCCATAATTTAAAGAAAACCCAAAAGGGATTATGAAGCACAAAGAGACAGAGAAAGTTTTGCTGGGGTGAGGGGTTAGGGTTGGAGGAGGAGAGAGAAGTGTACCGTCGTAAAAATAGGCGATTTTGTCCTTTGAGCGCATTTTGTTGCAAAAGTCGGAGGAGGAAGGGCAAGGCAGATGATGGCTACTGAGGTTGCACCATTTTCAGAGCTCCAAAGAAAAAGAGAGAAAAGGTTGATATGTCCTGCTCAGTTTTACTGGATAAATCCCCTTGCTTCTTTAAAGCTTTCAACAAAAATATAACCTTAAAAAATATATTTAAAAAACCCTTTCTACGATGCTTTACGGTCACTATTTCTTATTTAGAGCCATGAGTGCACTTTAATCTCCAAGTAACGAGTGAGTAAAACTATGTGTGGGCACGGTTCAGATTCAGATTGGATTAATTTTATTTTAATATTGTTAACCTCAATTATAATTAATAAATTCATAACTTATTTCAAATAATTTTTAAAAGGTTATAAAGTTGATGGAGTTTAATTGAATTTGATTGAATTTTACAAACTCTACATAGATTTTGATTGAATTCGTGTATAGATTTTAATTGAGTTTGTTAGAATTTTATTATTGATTTTAATGGAGTTTATAGCAATGGCGGTGGTGGTGATGGCAGTAGCGATGATGGTTTGTTGGGGAGGTAGTGGTGGAGGAGGTGGGGGTGGTTGTAGTGGTGGTGGTGGTGGAAGTGGTGGTGGTGGCGATGAAAGTGACAGCGATGGTGTTGATATTGGCAGTGCATATGGTGGTGGTGACGGTGGGGCTGATAGTGGGGGTGTGGTAGTGGTGGTGGAGATGGGGGTAAGTAAGGGTGGTGACGGTGGTGGTGGTAGTGGCAGTGATGGTGCTAGCGGTGTGGGTGATGGTGGTGGTGGTGGTGGAGGCAGCGGTGATGGTGATAGTCATGATAAGATGGTGGTAGTATTAGTGGTGAAATCATATCTTGAGAATAAAAATAATACATCTATCAAAATCTTTTGGGGGAAAGCAAAGATTTGTCATAGCCTAAAATTTGAATAAAGTTTAAAAAATCTGAATTGAATAGACTTCTATAAAATCGTGATTAAATACACCTAAACTTTTAAATTTTTTAAAAATCTTTAAAAATCTAAATTGAATACACCCCTCTAAATCATTTTTAAAGTATTTCATCAAAAAAAAAAATCATTTTCTAGAGTACAAAAACATCCTAAAGCTCAACATGCCATAAAACTTCAAATTTCAATAATTAATATAGCTCAATTCAAATATAAATATATAGTTATAGCATAATTAGAGTATTATACATGTAAAATATAATATAAATAAATAAATATACACATAAATGATCCAATTTGGTTTAGGTCGGTTTATAAAAGCTCAAAATCAAATCAAACATATACAGTCCGGTTCAATTTTTAAATAGTTTGACTTTTTCTTGGTCAAAACCAAACCAAACCGATAATTACAGTTTGAATTAGTCGATTTTATTAGTTCGACCAGATTGATGCCCACCCCAAAGTAAAACGGTGCCACATCAACTTAAAAAAAATAATTGGATTTTCATTAGTCATTTAAATTTTTTTAAGGCTTATTTATGGATATGCCCCATATTCTTTCAAAATAGTCTCAGATTACCACATGTTCTTTGAAATGTCTCACTATACCACCTATACTTTCAATAAGTGTCTCACGTTAGCTATTCCGTTAAATTTAAGAGAAGTTCTGTTAGCTGATGTGGCCCGCACTTCTTTTCAATCTCTTAACGAGGGAGATGAATGGTTAGTCAGGTTGAGAAAATGGGGAATTTGGGAGAAGAATGTTAGGTTGAGGGAATTTCATATTTAGGAGGATTTTAGATTTGGGAGATCCCCACAACATTCAAACCATCATTCTTCTCCCAAATCTGAAATCCCCAAATCAAATTCCCCATTTTCTCCCAAATCCCTCATTTTCTCCCAAATATGAACCTCCAGATTCCTAAATCTGAAATTCCCTCAACCTAATTTTCTTCTTCCAAATTCCACCTTTTCTCAACCTGACTAACCTTTCCTCTCCTTTGTTAAGAGATTGAAAAGAAGTGGGGGCCACATAAGCTAACAGAACTTCTCAAATCTGACGGAATAGCTAGCGTGAGACACTTATTTGAAAGTATAGCTGGTATTTTGAGACATTTCAAAGAACATGTAGTAATCTGAAACTATTTTGAAAGCACATGGGGCATTTCCATAAATAACCCTTTTTTTAAAAGTCCTCTTTTAGCACTAAACTATCAAACCATGGTCCTTTCTTTTTAGTCTACATATCAATTTAGTCTATAATGTCGCATTCTCATAAAACTTATGTTAAAAGTATTCTAGCAAAACTTTTGTTAAACATGTATTTTTATCAAAATATAGTGCATTATAATCTTAAAATTCACATTTTTCTCAATAAAGTCCCATTTAGAGTTTAACATTTGGGTTCCACTAACGAAAGCAGATAATGGGAGCTTGAATAAAGATTTCGACAGAATACCGCTTTAAAATTGGTTACATGCATGTGAGCACTTTTAATGAAGATTTTGACATAATACCATGAGATGGACCAAAATGATATGTGAGCTGAAAGATTAGGACATCATTGATTTATTTGAAAGTTTAAGGACTGAAATGGGCACTTTTGAAAAAAATTAGGGATCATTTGTGATAAAAACAACAAAAATTGAAAATAAAAAGAAAAATAGACAAGAATTACTATTTACCACTTATCTTATAATACACATAACTTGCTCATTTGAATCCATTTTAAAACTTTATTTTAGCATTCCTAAAAGATTCAAAACTTCACTAATAAGGCTTTAATGGTCAACAATTGTGTTAAACTCAAATGAGGGTAAAGTTTGGGCGGGTCGTGTTGTTTTTGATCATTGATGTGAACAATGTAAATGTCATCACAATACGGAGATTTTTGGGAGCTACAATATTCATCTCATATTTTGTTGGCAATTTGTTTTCGATGAGAAATAAATTTATAATTGGCTAATACTAAAATATGATTGTTGTGTTGATGTGACTCCTATTTAGGATATGATTTATACGTTGATCAATTTGTAATTAATTGTCAATTGTAATTATGTTTTAGGCTTTTTATCACAAATGGTCCATGAAGTTGACGAAATTATCACCTTTCGTCCTTAATTTTTTTGGTGACACTAATGGTCCTTAAGGTTACACTCCACACATTAAAATGGTCCATGCCGTCAACTTCCGTCAAATTTTTTGTTAAAATGCTGACAAGGTACATACATGGGCCACACATCCAATAATATAAAGCCATGTGGCTTTTAAATAATATATTTTTTAAAAATTAAATTTTTTAAGGAAAAAAAAGAAGACTAAAACGTAAAAATTTTATTTTAATTTTAAAAATGAAGTTGTTTCTCGCCCCATACCTCTCTCCTTCTCCTTTCAACCTTCCAACCCACCTCCCTCACCCCTTCCTCTCTCTCTCTCTCTCTCTCTCTCTCTCTCTCTCTCTCTCTCTCTCTCTCTCTCTCTCCTTAGATTCGTTGGTGATGGTCAGGCAAGCAAAGAACTGGGTCAGAATCTGGGTGGGTAAATGGATCTGATGCAAGGGCATAATTGGTTTCGAAAGTTGAGGAAAGCATAGGGGTCCAAATAAGGAATGGGTATGATGGGCAAAGGGTTTAGTTGGTTTGAAGGGGTGGAGGAAGTGGCTGTGAATCTATGATGGTTGGGTTTTTTATTTTTTATTTTTAGTCAGAGTTGTTGAGAGAGATGAAGCTTTTGTGATTATTGTGTACATGCTTTAAAATTTTTTGTTTTGTTTTAATTTAGTGTGTAAAGGGAAGAGGGAAGAGGGAGGGATTTCTTAGAGCATCTCCACCCATAAGGGCTAAGGCAAGGGCAAGGGCAAGGGCAAGCAAGGGCTGCTACTATTCAAGTGAATAGTGGCAGCCTTGCCTTTTTTGGTTCCATCCCAGAAGGCTAGGGAAAGGGCAAGAAAAAAAAAAGAAAAAGAATGTGCAACAAAATATAAACTTGTTATGTATTTATAGGGAAAGTGAATAAAATTGTTATGTATTTATAGGGAAAACATCCATAATTTTTTAGTATTTTTTTATATAAAAAATTGAATTTTTTTTTGAATTTTGAATTTTTTTTTGCTCGCTGACGTCAGCGTGACATCACCGCTGACATCAGTGCCTTCGGGCTGAAGCCCAGGCAAGATCTGCCCTTGGGCTTGCCCAGGCTGGTGGCACCCAGGCCTTGCATGGGCTGTTGGTTGCGCGCTGGAGGTCGTTTGGGCTCGCGAAGGCAGCCTTTTGCCTGGTTTTTAGTGCGCGCTGGACTTGCTCTTAGTGGGCATGGAAAAACATAGGGAGTGGGAGATGGAGAAATGGCAGAGAGGCAGACGCAGGGGAGGGCAGAGGGCTAAAAGAGGATCACGTGGCTCTATATTATTGGATGTGCGCTCATGTATGTGCCACATCAGCATTCTAATAGAAAATTTGACGGAAGTTGACATTATGAACCATTTTTATGTGCAGAGGGTAACCTTAGGGATCATTAGTGCCACAGAGAAAATTAAGGACGAAAGGCTATAATTTCACCAACCTGAGGAACCATTTGTTGTTAAAATGTTTTATTGTATAATTCTTTCCTTGTAAGAAAAAAAAATTTCCTTGAAAGATAAGTCTTTGTACCCTATATATAGACTTCCATTTGGAGAAGAATAAACATTCAGAATTACTCAAGTACTCTCTCTTTTTGATATTATCTTTTCTTCTCGTTGATCTCATTCACTACATGACATGTGACAATAGGCATTAGCGACAAATAATTTCTCTTGTTTTTACCTTAATTCTCTAATAAACATGATATTTTTTTTTAATTATAGTTCTCTTGCTTTAGTTTCAAATTTAATTGCCTTGAGATGAATTATGTTAACCAACAATGACATTTGTTGTAGTCATACATTTTAGGGCCAAAAAAAAAAAAAAAAGGAATATTTCTTTTACATATAAGGTTTATACAAAAAGTATTTTGTAGGGTGGAATTGATTTGGTAACCAACCCGAAATGGAGGAACCAATGAATTGACCAACAAGTGCCAGTATGGCCTAAAATGGAATTGCCGACAGTCGGTTACTAACTTTTTAGGTCTCGGTCGGTTTCGGTAAATGACCACAACCCAAAATCAGAGAAATAAAGAGAGAATATCTTCACGACAACCACCATCACATGCATCAATATTTCTTCATGAAGGCGTTAATAGCCTTAGGATCTTCAAGAGGAGTTGATGATTACATGGTGATAGAGACATAGATATAAAGAGGAGAAGAAAAGAGAGGATGAGGACGAGGATGAGGACGAGAAGAAGAAGAAGAAAGGACTTGGAGGAAGGAAAAAAAGAGCGGGCGGCTGGAGAGAGAAGAGAAGAGAAAAGAGAGGGTTAGGGTTAAAAGCTCGGAATTTTTATAATATTTTTTAATTACTCAAGGAAGTCATTAAATACCTAGATTATACATTTAATTCACAAAACAACGATCACCACAGTGGTAGGAGGACTCTCTAACATGGAGTGCAGAGGTTTGACTCCTCACAGGCGCATGATTTTTTGCCATATATTCGGTTGTCAGCAATCACACACATTGCATAGATTTAAAGTGGTTCACCCATGAATAAGGCTACATCCACTGTAGAGCTTGGTATTTATATATCACTATGAAGAAGTATTACAATATACTAGGAAAGAGGCTATAGAGCCTTAGAATAGTATAAGGGAGAGCCTGATGAAGGTCTCTCATAAGCCTGTCTCAATCGGATATGAGCCTATCCTGCTGGAAGGAGGGCCTCTTCCATTATATAGGAAGAAGAAGGGAGCCATGCGTGCCCCTTATTTAATGGGCAGCATGGGTTGGTCACTTGAGGCACATGAAAGAGGCCAATCTTGGTACTTGCGGCATGTGGGAAACCAACACAAGTGGTTCATTTACTTGGGCATGTTAGGCCAGCTAAGAGGAGGCGTGGACCTTTCTTTAAGTGCATGGGTTTCCTACCTTGTTAGATGATAGGGTATATGAGACTTAACCCACGTGGGAGGCCACTATATTAGAGAGAGCACGTAAAGCCAATGATGGTATCAACAGGAGTCCCCAAGTTTCTAGTTACGAATGAAATCTTGACAAAGAACTTTCAAGTCAATACAGTTGGCCGAGCTGAACAGCCAGCTAAGACTCGTAACATATCATGAGCTTTTTGCTGTGAATGGTTAGCGGTCAAGCAACCTATATAACTTTTGATAGCGAGCCTCCATAGGCCTAAGTGGCAAGCAGAGTCTTGTTGGTCTCAGTTGGCGAGCCGGTAGTGTCGGTGGCAAGCCTTTATAGGTCTCGGTTGGTGTATAAGCTATGATGGAGTTTATGCATGACATATCACATTATAACATTATGACGATGTATGTGATGATGACATAATGAGGGATGACAGGGTGGTGATGTTGTATGCTATGTTATGATGATTATGTGTGATATGACACACTATTTGTTAACTGGCAGAGTTAGATGTGTCATCTGCCACCTAAAGATGTATTTTTCCTTGTCTCCTTTTAACCATGGTGGGACTTTTTTGTCTCTCTTAAACCATGGTCGGAGATGTTGAAGGTGAGGAATACTTCCTCATCTCTCTTTAACCATAGCAGGACTTTCTTGTCTCTCTTAAACCATGGTAGGAGATGTTGAAAGTGGGGAATACTTCCTCGTCTCTCTTTAACCATGACGGGACTTCGACTCCTCTTTTTATCCATGGTGAGACATGTCGTCGTAGATAGGTGGTGTTGGGACAATAACCACATGTTAGGGGGTTACAGGAGTTACCATAGTTAAGAGTCTTCAATGACAATACATTATTGTTTTAGCTGTTATGTTGTTATTAGCCTTTATTATGATATAATGGGTTTTCCGTTTCATTGTAACAACTAGAAAGATATCTTATAGTTTGGGTATAAATATAGGTTGTAATATCTCAGATATGATAATTGAATATACAGTTTCTACATGGTATCAGAGCTAATGGCTAATGCCGATTAGCAATTCTCTAGCTACCAACATTGAGAGTCATTGGTGCTCCTCACCCGTAAGGGTGTTTGTTTCTGTATAGTCCTTTTCCCTCTCCTCTTCTCAAAAATGAATATGTTTTTTTTCCTCTCCTCCACAGCCTAATGCCTCTTCCACTCCTCAGATACCTAGTCTTACTCCTTATCCATGTCTGTCTCTTGGCATGATGGCCATATCTCTATTTTCCCTCAGAGACCACACCTCTCTATTATTGGTTTCTCTCTTTCTCTTGAAATCTTTGTCCATTTCTTTGTCTTCCTCTCACAGAGCTGTCTCTCTTCCCTCCGCGAGCCTTGTCAATGCTCGCTGAGAATTATCCTAGTCTGCAATTGTGGTTTCTTTTTCCATCATGTATTTCTAATGGTCTCTCTATCGTGGTTTCCATACTTTCCCCTTGTTTGTTGATGTTGTCTGTCATCGCTCACTGAGCCGTCTCGCTTTCCTCCATGAGTCTCAACAACGCTCGCCAAGCCTTCTCCGCCGTGCTACACTGCCGGTGTTCCCTTTGCACAGCCTCTGTTTCTTCCTCTGTGTTGCGGACTTGGTATCCACCACTCAAGCCCTATCATTGTGTTGCTGTCTTGGTATCGACCTCTCACGCTCTATCTATGCTCAACCTGTGTTCTCCTCCCCTCTTAAGCCCAATCTCTTTCTTTGATTTTACTATTGGTCTTTGTCTTCTTCAATGCTCTCTTGTGCTGCCTCTATTCTTCTTTGTTACAAGGGTATTGTCTTCTTTTCTTTATAATTCTTTTATGTTACTGAGGTATTCTCTTCTTTTCATTTCAATTGTGTTGTCTCTCTCCCTGTCATGGGTTGTCTTTGGCATCTTGAGTTTCCTTTCCTTTCTATGGGTTGTCTCTTGCATCTTGTTCTCTCACCCTCTCTTGACTACTTTCTCCTTTTGATGGATGTTACCTTTTCTTCTCTCTTTCTTTTTTTCCTTTTTCCATCTTTATTTTGAAAGAATTTTAACTATATGTGTTTTGCCCACACTCTTTCCTTTCTCTGTCTCACTTGGTTTCCTCCTTTATTTCTTATTATTGTTTTTTGGGTCAATCATCCCTCTTTATTTTAATCTATATGGGCCTCTATCCTCTTGTGATAATCTTTTCTTTATTATTTCTTTGTTCCCATGTGGTTTTCTTCCTCATACCTTATTGTTTCTATGGTGATTTGAAATTCAAACTTTCCCATGCTCTCTTTTTCTTTTCTCTATGTCCCAGGTTGGTTCCACCTCCTATCCTCTACTGTCGTGCTACATCCTCTCTTAACTCTATTCCCTTAAAATATTCCTTCTTTTCTCGAGTGTTAGGGCGTTACGGGAGTTACCATAGTTAAGGGTCTTCAATGACAATACATTAGTGTTTTAGCTGTTATCTTGTTATTAGCCTTTATTAGGATATAGTGGGTTTTCTGTTTCATTGTAACTACTAGGAAGATATCTTATAGTTTGGGTATAAATATAGGTTGTAATATCTCAGATATGATAATTGAATATACAGTTTCTACACCATCCAACCCGATGTGATGTCTACAATCCCCACTCCAACCATGGTGGGACATGATGGAGATAATGCAGATAAACCGAGCACATCTCTGGAGATTTATTTTTCCCTCCGTCTTTTTTTAACCATGGCGAGATTTCAATGTCTCTCTTTAATAATGATGTTGGAGTTTGGTGAGGCAAATATACATGGTGTACCTTGAGCCCCTAAGTTTCTAGTTGAGAATTTGTTCTCGACTAGGAACTTTAAAGTAAACTTTTGTTTGGCCGAGCCGATCAACATGTGCCTTGGTGATGAGAGTTTTGGTTCCTTGGAGAATCAACCATGCAATGTGGTTGGTCATGCAAGCATAGTGGTTGGCCATGCAAGGTGGCAAAGTGATGGATGACCATATATACAAAGTGCTTGGGTCATCCATGGGACGTGGTTTGGTCGGCCAGAACATGGAGATTGAGAATGCAAGGTACTTGGGTCAGTCGTTCAACGTGATGGATGGCCATGCAAGGTGGTTAGGTATGCCATGCAAGTTGCTCGGCCCGGTCATGCCACGTAGAGATTTGCTGCAAGTTGCTCTACACGACATGCGACCTTGACGGTAAACATGCAAGGTGGTGGTCAACCCATCCAGGCAAAGAGCCATCGATACAAGGTGCTCGAGTCCAACCTGGAAGTTGACAGTGCAATATGGCACGCATGCAAGGTGAGCGGGTGGGTGTCATGATGACAAAGTCTGGTTCATAGCGACGGAATCGGCTCAACAAGATGGGGTTTATAGCTAAGAAATATGGTGGGAGGCCTTGGGACTAAGCCAAGTTGTTTCTTTCTTTCTCCCTTGGCTGCTATGTCAGTGACAACGATAGTGGTAGAGTGAGTCGTTCCTTATACTTCGGAGATTCATGCTAAGAAATATATTGGGGGTCGACATGTGTGGTCGAAAGCAATGATACCCAGTCGACATTAATGCTGAAATGATATTTTTCCTTGAAATGCTCAGGCATGTGCTCCTTGCGATGGTGAGGGTGCCAAAGCATGTGTGGGAGCTCCCATCCCAACGGTGATTGTTGGTGACAATGAGGAACATACAGTTGGCAAGAGAGACCGGATCCATGCAGCATGGTGCTGGGCAAATTATTGCTCGATAGTATGCGGACATTGACACGTTAAATGTTCGCATAGTGCCCGGCTCGTCGAAGTAGCTCTTGGCTATATGGGGCTCGGTGGAGTGGTGCTCGACAAAAATCATGAGGTAGTTGACATGGGGTGTTTTGACATTTGAATGGTGTAGAGTAGCCCCATGCCTATGTGTCCAAGAAGGCATCCTGGGCCGGAGACGAGCTTGGAGAATGGTGAGGTTCATGAGCAACAAGTATGCCAACCACGTAAGTTGTATGTCCAAGGGTGCATTGGCTTCATCTCTTGTTGGTCCAACACATACAAGGAGGTTGGGCCGGCATGCGACGTGAAGGTTCGCCATGCAAGGTGTGGCATCGAGCTGAGCTAAGCACATTTTGGAGAGGTGATACTAAGATGGTCTGAGCACACCTTGGAGCTGTGATACCGAGTTGATCACATAACAATGCATATTATGTAAGCATGTTTGTAATGTATTAGCATGGTGGAGCAGTTGTTTTTGCATGTAAATTTATTCGCCACTCATATGCTAAGGAGTATATGCATTGGTGGCGGGGTGGTAATTTCTAACATGTATGGCCATTTACGATCGAGCCAAATGTAAACAACTAGTGAATATGAGATAAAGGTGGCGTGGCGCCGCAAACATGCACAATAATAAAGTCAGCATGTACATCTCATTTTTCAAACATATAAAAATAGACATATTCTATGCCTTCACGTGGTTGGCTTTATAAAGGGTCTCTTAATGGCAATGGCCATAGAGCATCTTAATAGTATATAGGTTTTGCATAACATGGCAGGAAGATAGTATTAGTATACAATATTATAATGTAAATATCATGGCAGGAAGAGATTTATTCTCTCTTTAGTGGGCACATGGGTAAAGCTGAGTCGAGCTCCCTTATATTAGTTTTAAAAGGATACATATTCCAATTGTGGGGAGCCATATATGTTTGGGATTTTATAACTGGCTTGGTGGTGTTCATGTTATTGACTCAGAGTATTTGTAGACCCAAACGTGGTTTGCCAAATTATCACGCGATGAATTTTATTAGATAATTTGATGACATCATAACATGGCAATGAGATACGATATTTTATTGTGAAATAACAAAAGGTGGAAAAAGGAGTTTCTTATCTCTTTCGTTAGTCTGTGTCTCAAGGAAGACAATGGGGGTGCACACAGCCCGTGTCCTTGCCGCTTGCATTTGAGCCTAGCGGCGGCGTGCGTCATATGAGCCGATATAGACTGCGAGAGCTTTGGAGCCCATGGAGTGACGCCCCTCCAGTTATGATGGTGACAACGGTGAAGTGGTGCCTGTATACATAGTGGCATGTTCTTTAGCGTGCCATAGTTTAAGCGGTGATGGAGGTACCTTGCAGACTCTATTGGCTCAAGTGACTTCGCTATAGAGATGTGGTAACGAAATATGCAAGTCAATGAGGCTGGCAGCCGCCGCGAGTTTTTGGGGTAACGTCGAATGTTTCTCGACGATGATTGGTGCTGTAACGATTCAGTTACCTCTTACCCCGTGACATTGGCCTCATCGATGGTTATGGCCCCCGAGAGGTTATGTTGGTGGAGTCGTTGTCGACACTTTACGGCCAGTGGTGGAGAGGTCAGCTCTATAGACACGGGGTTAGGTTGACTCGGATTAGATTTGGTTTGGTCAGCAAAGGTGCTGGAACTGTTGCAAACGTCAAGAATGGAGCCCCCAGCTCCATCCCTAGTGTGGGATTGACCACTCTCTAGAGTCGATCTACTTCTCGCCTGCTGTTCTTGATCTTTAGAGGAGAGACACATGGGTGTCTTGAGCACACTTCGCCTAGGGGCTGGGTTGATGAATATGGCTCAGTATGATAAAGAAAAAAATGACATTTTGTTTGTGTTTCCACAGACAGCGCCAATTGTACGAGTGATTTAGCACGAGCCTTAGAGGATATACAGACAATCACTGTAGAGCTTGGTATTTATATTTCACTATGAAGGAGTATTACAATATACATGGAAAGTGGCTATAGAGTCTGAGAACAGTAAACATGAGAGCCTGTTGAGGTCTCTCATAAGCCCCTCTCAATTGTCGATGGGCCTCTCCTGCTGGAAAGGGGGTCTTTTCTATTATATAGGAAGAAGATGGGAGCCATGCATGCCTTTTGTTTAATAGGCAGCATGAGTTGGTCACTTGAGGCATAGGAAGGAGGCCAATCTTAGTACTTGCGGCATGTGAGAGACCAACATAAGTGGCCCACTTGCTTGGGAATGTTAGGTCAGCTAGGGTTTGGGTTTCCTGCCTTATCAAATGATAGGGTATATGAGACTTAACCCACGTAGGAGGCCACTATATTAGAGAGAGCACGTAAGGCCAATGATAGTATCAACAACGCTTATTCAACACTAAAAACTCACAGCCAAACAAAGTAAACCTAACCCCATAACTAAGGCATGAAATAAGGCAGACCCAAATAAAAGTGAAAAACAGTAGATCCATCGCCGTCGGTACCGCAGTGGGGACATGGTAAACATCACCGAAACTGTTGCAACCTAAGAACCTACATGAACAAAGAAATAACCCCCATAAATTTGGAGAGAGAAAGAGAGAAGGGTTGAAAGGGAAGAAGAGAAAATAAAAGGGAGAAGAGATGAGAGAGAAGGGAGGAGAGCAGAGAGGACCTCCCCCTTGTTGCAGCATTGTAGGGAGACTAGGGTTTGGGTTTAAGAGCAACAATACAAAAAAGTTTTGCCTAAAGTATACCATGATTGCATGATACAAAATATCCATTTGTACTAAAACGGTATTTTGATGCAAATTGGATTTTGATAGTATATAAACCAAGTCAATTGGTTGATACGTTCTTGCTTGGAAGGTGACAAGGACCTTATTATCTCTTTTCTCCTATTTTGGGGGTCACAATCTGATTTGTCCTTTATTGTTATTGTCAATTACTACAAGGACCTAAACGCAATAATTGAAATCACTACCAAAGTGAAAATCATTCAAATTATGGGCGATTTAAAAAAATAAATAAAACTCATTTCCATTTAGAGGTGTCAAACGGACCGGACCGGCCTGACATGGCACGAGAACGGGCCTTTTAAGTAAGGACCGGCACAGCATGGCCCGTATCTTTGGGCCGTGCTAGAACGAGGTAATTAGATCCAATGAATTGGGGTGGCTTGTGCCCCGTCAATAGACGTGCCGGCCCAAAACTCAATGGGCCCGATCCATTTAAAGCCCATTTATTAAATTATACTTGTTTTAGAGAAAAATAATACATAATATTATTACATTTATATCTTATATTAAAGTCTATTGCTTTTCTTTAATAATATATATATTAAATTTTAATGTTTTATTTATATATAAAATAATGATTTTGTTTTTCAAATTTCAATTTTTAAAACCCAAACAATAATCTAGCCATGTTTTATTTAAATGTAATTTAAATAAAATTATTGACCTATTTTTCATAACAAATAATAAATATTATTAATATATACATAATTGTAAAAATAAATAAATGAAGTAGTAAAAAAAAGCAATACATAAGTCAAATTTGAAGTGGGCCCATATCGGTCCATTTAGAAGCCCGACATGAGCACGACTCGAGCCCACATAAGCTCGAGCCGTAGACTCAGGCTGGAATTGATGATTTTCCTAAATGGACGAGGCCGACTCTAAATAGGTCGGGCCAGCTCGACACGATCCGTTTAACATCTCTATTTTCATTAAAACCAAAGACTTAACTCTTGATTTGTCCCCTAAACACGTACTTAACTTTTAATTTACCACCAATTCTCTTTTTTCTAAAAAAAATTATGGATATTAACTTTTTCTCCCCAATTTGCCCCCTGGATCCGCAACATTTCATCCGCGGTTGGCTTTGTCAGCTTTCCCAAACGTGACCTACCTAGTGATTGTGGAGCTCCATACGGTATTAAACTATAAATCTCCATCTCATTTTCGGCTTTTTCTACTATCTTCTCCCAGCCCTCGGCATCGTCAGCTTTCCTAAACGTGATTGTCGAGCTCCAGCCACTCCCAATTTCACGTAAGATTTTCTCCACTCTTCCCCTATTTGTTCATCCCATATTCGAATACCCACCAATCTGATTTGGGCTAACGCTTAGATCTAGGGTTAATGTTTGTTGCTTGTCTCTGTTTTCATTTTCCCGTTACATTTATTATTTCATCGATCCCTATCCTGTGATTTGATCGGCTTAGGCGGTTGCTATGTTTTTATTCTTTAATGACCCGATTAGATGGTTGCCCAATTAGGGTTTCCTGATTTTTGGGGGAAATTTTCAGAAGGAATTCCGTTGATTCAATCTTGATGTGGGATGTCAATTTTCTATTCAATTTGTCATGACTTTTATTGCAAACTAGTAATTTTGTTTGGTTGGTAAGTTGTGGGTTGAGTGGTAAGGACTGGGGCTTCAGTAACTCATGTTCGACAGTTTTGGGTTTATGATGGTGTTATGTTTTAGACTTAAGAATAGAGAGGAACGATTAATTTGTAGAATTGCATTCTCAGAAATACCACTTTTATGCACACACAAAAAGGTCGAAAGTCTTCAGTTTGAATCTGACCCATCGTTATTTCGAGGTGCTTCATTGGCTAAGAAAATGGCATTAAGATACTGTACTAGCAAATTTCTTGGCGCATTAAGATAGTGTGCTAGCAAATTGTTTGGCGCATATTAACTGAACTTTCATAAATGATCGATATGTTGGATTCAGTTTTCCAGTTTGTGGGCTGATTGAGAAGGGGATTTATGGTTTTTCTTTGCTGTTGGTTTATGAATTTTGATTACCATCCTTTTGGAATAATCCTGGTGAGCGGATGATGAGTTTGGTAATGACATTCTTTACTTTCTATGACTTTTTGTTTGTCTCTAAATTTTAAATATTCATCCAAGTTGAGTTTATAACAATTTTTCATGTATTATATGTTGAAGTTGTTGTCAAACCACAAAATTGGTTTTCAGATCATGTATTCCATGAACTGGGGGACTAAAAGTTAGTTTTGTTTGTTATAGCATTGATGGAAATGCAAGCATGTGATGGGAATAGAAACGATGAAATATTTGAATAATTTTCTTTTTGTTTTCTTAATGGTTCAAGATAACTCATTTAGTCCAGCGTGATGCATCTCCAGCATTGTATGTCACTATTGTCTGTGAAGTGATTCTTAACTGCCTTTTTTGGACACCTAAGGGTCCTCCTGAAGATTGATAAAGTCACAGTATTGGATAGCATTCTGGAGCTTTAGTTTCGTGATCATGATGATTGAATAAACTATAAGCTCGTCCACATCATTATCAGTTGAATTGAACTGCACATGATAGTAGTTTCATAATGATTTGTGTGTGCGCATGCACCTGAGTATTCATCATTATAAAGACTGTAAAAAATTCTATAGAAATAATGAAGCTTAATTAGAATGGAGCCAGATGATGTATTACTATTTTCTTTATACCTACTTTTTTTTTTTTTTTGTTTTGTTTTTGTTTTTGTTTTTGTTTCTCATTTTAGTATGTATGTTATTTTTTAAATTAGCACATTGTTTTGCTGATCTGTTCTCTGTTCAACTTGGTTGTGTCATGTGGGAAAAGATGAGTATCTAATAAATCCAGTTCGCTTGTGCTTGTAACTATTTGAAAGTGATTGTACAGTGGACAAGTAGTGTGGCTACTGATGCTGGTGTATAAATTGTGCTTGTTAGTTTACAATACCATTTTGTAGTACACATTTTGTGTTTGGAATACGTCAATGAGTGCTGGAATTATTGCCTAAGTGGGAGGAGGGGTATTTACCTAAGTTGAAAATGAAATATATGAAAATATTTATTGATCTAAACCAAATTTAATAAATTCCAACATCACAAGTAGCTAATTGCTGCGTTTCTGCAGAAGCTTGATGCAGAGTTTGTGCATTGATTAAGTCGAATTAAGTCCATCCTGTCCTAATTTGGTAGACTGCCCCCTTCCCCTTCATTTCTTTTTCAATGTAACTAGAAGGATTAGTGTATGGTCTAATGGGACAGTTTGGGCAACCTTTGTCTCTCTTTGGCAATTGAAGCCTTGTGCTTTCCCCCTTTGGGTTTATGGTGTGTATCCAGTGTTGATATTTTTCTTTGGTGTGACTTCAGTTGAACCCTAAAAATAAACAAGAGAGTGCACGATGGTCTTTTCCCTTCAGGAGAAGTTTAGTTTTTGGAAGTTGCTTTCATAAAATGACGTTTAATAATGTTTTGATCTATAATACAGGATGTCAGAAGAAGCACCCTTCCGACCACGTGAGAAGCTCGTCGAGAAGCAAAAGTTTTTCCAAAGCGTCCACAAATACACATATCTGAAGGGACCCTATGATAAGATCACCTCTGTCGCCATTCCAGCTGCTTTAGCTGCATCTTCTTTGTTCCTTATTGTATGTTTCTAATTATTTCACGTCTTTTAAGGCTTTCTAAGCCCTATCTATGAGGAAAGCGTAAATTTCCATACTTCATGATGCAATCTAATTGTAAGGTTTTATGACATTTTCTCCAGGCACGAGGAGTCTACAACATGTCACATGGGATTGGAAAGAAGGAATGAGGCAGCTCTTAAAAATGACCATTGGCTGGCAACCAAAGTGCATAAATTTATGTGCTAGTCTCAAGTGGTGCTCTTGATTTTTGTGTGTTTGTTTGCTCTAATAATTGCTTAGTAGCAGATTCTGTACTTTGAAATCTGAAACTTTTCGTTTGAAATTTTTGTTAATGGAACTTTCTGTTTGGTTATAAATACTGCACCCTTTTCATTGAACGCTTCAGCCGCTCATTCGAAACGTCATTATCCTCTCGTTTGTGGTTTCACCTCATGCTTGTTCAAATATGGATGTTTGCTTTTTGTCTCTCATCCTGCACTTTATCATCACTGATAGTGAAAAATGTCCACGAACTTTATCAAATAGATAGATGTTTTGATATATCAGTTCCAGTTGAATAATTTCATTTAAAGATCAAACCTATTATTGAAAGAATAGAAATTCTGATAGAACAAACTATCTAAGATTCGAACATTACAGGGAATTAAACTGAGTAGGGAGGCCCAACTCTATCCCACTTATTTATTGCAGATGACTCTCTAGTCTTTTTGAGAGCCACTAGCCAGAACTGCAGAAGTTTCCTGAACTTGCTTGATGGGTACTGCACAGCATCTGGACAACAGGTGAATTACAGCAAATCCTCCATCTATTTGTCTCCTAATGCTTCCCCCGAGTTAGGAGCTGAAATTGGGGTAGCTCTTCGGATCAACCCAACCACCGATCCTGGAGTTTACCTTGGGATCCCAGCAATTCGGGGCAGATCAAAAAAGGAGGCTGTAGGGTATATTTGCGACAAAATTCAGAAGATGGTACATGGCATGGTTGGAAAGCCAGTTCTTTGACCATGGCTGGTAGGGAAGTTCTAATCAAATATGTGGCTCTTGCGATACCTGCTTATCTTATGTCTTGTTTCAAATTTCCCTCCTCCACTTGCAAAGCTATTAATGGGGGTCTTAGTAGATTTTGGTGGGGATCGCATGATGACGGACGGAACAAGATTTATTGGAAAGTCGGGAGCATCTTTGCCTTTCCAAGAGTGATGGAGGTATGGGCTTCAGGGACATTGAGACTTTCAATTTAGCCGTCCTCGCAAAGCAGTGCTGGAGACTGTGGAGTAATCCGGATGCCGTTTGGGCTCGTGTGTTATTATTGGGCTTTCTCGAGCTTGGGCTAAAAGTCCCTCCCTGCTTATTCTTCTCACCAGATAAGGAACTTCCTTTGGAGGGTAGTGTCAAATGCCATCCCTACCAAATTTAATTTATATAGGAGGAAAGTTAATTGCAATCCTCTATGTCCTTTCTGTGAACTACATGAGGAATCTATGGAGCATATTTTATTTCTTTGTCAGCGGGTAAAGGGTGTGTGGTTTGGCGCACCTCTGAGCTACAAACCGGAGATACAGAGAATCTCCAAGTTCGATGTTTGGCTTTTGGCCCTGAGCTCCAATTCTGCAATTCATAATCATGTGCGAAAGGAAGTGTTGGCATCTGTTAGCATTATATGTTGGGAGATTTGGAAGGAAAGATGCAATGCTTTTCTTCTCACATTTCCCTCCCGATCCTGGTATTGTGCTCAGGAAATCAAAATCTTACCATATTTGGGTCGCTGGATTCAAAATCTTCCCGCATTTGGGCTTAAGCAGGATCCAATCATTATTAGTGCCTTTACCTCGTACAAATATTTGAAAATTCATATTTAGTTGTCATTTTCAGACCACAAAAATCTTTAGTTGTTATCACTTTTGGAATCAACAATGCCATAAGGCAAAGGGAGGAAAATCCTACAAATGCAAAACTAGATAAATCAATAAAGACCTAGCCAGCCATGTAATTTAAACCAACATTCTCCTCAATTTAATCACATAGATTTGTCATGGTGTGATATAGCCCCCGAGCCCATCCACATATAGAATTTCATCTCAAAAGACCTCGTTACAATTTATACCACTTAATTAACCCATTTGTCGACTTTTAAAAAAAAGAAAAATATGACATTTGTATTTGATTCCCAAATCCGAACAAATTATTGTGCATGTTGGGCGTGATATATATATATAAAATTACTACTATGAGTCATGGTTGGCATGACCCAGAATGTGTTTGCCTCATGACATTCTGTCACGGTCAACATTGACGGTGCTTTGTGAAGCATGCCTATTTTAAAACGTGTGGTAAATAATACATGTTACATGCTCATATCAGCTCCAACAACTTTTTACTCTCCACGAAGCTAAAGAGGTCAAAGGACCAAAGTGATTTAGGGTTTTTATTACATGCAGTTAGCAAGTAGGGTTTTTGGGCCAACTCTAGGTACAAAGCAAAATTGAAAGAATCAAAACCTGAAACTTTGTGTTCAATTATAATATAAAATAAGAAAATGCTACCACTTTATTAACAGAAACGTATGAGCTCCTACTTTCATAGTAAGGAGCGAAGTATTTTCCTTCATTAAAAATTACTTGGGAAATTCTAATTAATCTCACTAATCAAGTAGATATGTTAGTGAATTAAATATATTTTTTAATAGACTATAAATGCGATTTAATGTTTAATATTAAAAGTCCTTAAACAATTCTTAATGTAGACTTTACCTCTATATTTATCCTAATTAGAGCATTGACTGTGAGTGTTAGACTTATTACTAGCCAAATCATTAAAAGGGAGGAGTAGGCTATGATGCTGATAAAAGGGAGATAGGGACTGTTCATCCTAAAGAGGAGAAAGAAGGGGAAGAGTAGATACTTTGGACTCAATAGAGGTTGAAAGAAGAGAAGAAGAAAGATAATTATAGTAAACCTAATTCTCTATTATCCATTAATACGCCGCTAATACAAAACCAACTTATAATAAGGGCCTACTTGTATAGCTTAATCTTTATCTTGGAATATCTAAATATTTTATAATATAACTAAATCTTGAATTCTACAACCAAAAAAACAAAAAAAATTCAAGGTTTTCCCCCTTAAATTTTATTAATACCAAAAAATTAAAACTAAATAAACAAATTTGATATCTAAAATGACCTCTACTGTATCCATCATCAAAGTTAAACTAGTGGTTTTTTTTTTTTGGTCAACAAAGATATCATAAAAGCCAACCGGCAAAGGCCCAAAGGGGAGCCAAACCCAACCAAACAAACAGAACAAACACACCAAACTAAAGAATTAAAAACAAAGCCAAAAGAACAAAACAAACGAAAAGCCACACAACAAAAGATTAAGCACCAGGCGGAGGGCAAGGAAGACCATCCCGAGATAAAATATGAACTAGAGAGGATGGAGGTCGCACAAGCCACGACTCCAAGCACATCCCCTTCCTGGCAAGCGAGGCAACGGCATCCGCAGACCGGTTCGCTTCACGGGGCACCCAAGCCCAATTCAGATTTGTGAAAGAGGCTTTAAGAAACCTAATATCCTTGAGGATGGGGTACAACTCCCAATTAGAGGAAGAAACATCCCCCAGAACAGAATTAATAGCCACTTGAGAATCAGATTCCACCACAACATTAACCAAATTCAACTCTTTAGCTCTCAAAAGACCATGTTTCAGGGCCAAAACTTCAGCCATAAGTGGAGATTGGGCCCGCACCTGAGCAGCAAGACCCCCAATACAAGAACCAGCAGTCTTCCGAATAATAACTCCAACTCCAGCCATAGCAGAACCAGACTTCCAAGAACCATCAGTATTAATCTTAACATAAGAAGAAATGGGGGGTAGCCAATGAGAAGGATGAGGAGAAGAAATCTGAATAGGCATACCCACAGACCCAAGAACTGGCTTCTTGGTAACATTCCAAAATTCCGACACAGCCAAACAAGCATGAGATCTAGTAGCCGCAGGCACAATTGGGATATCATTGTAAACAAATTTACATCGAGCCTTCCAAATATGCCAACAAGTGAAAGCAACAACCGACAAAATCCACCTAGAATTGGGTGAAAACATACTCTCCCCTCTCAAGAGACTGCCCAACCATCTATCCAAAGAAGTAAAATTTTGCAAATCCACGCGATAGCCAATTGCACTTCCAAACCAAACACAAGCTGTCCAAGGACAAAGGACCAGCATATGTTCAATTGATTCAGGACTCTCCAAACAAATAGGACATAAATGCGAAGTGGACAACCTACGCTTATAGAGATTTAAGAAGGAAGGGAGAATATTAGAGACCGCTCTCCAAAGAAACTGTTTCACTTTTGGAAGGGTTTTGGACTCCCAAATGATCTTCCAAGTATCAAGAGAAATGGTATGTGAAGATTGAGCATGAGCCAAGGGACACCTGATGTTTTGATTCACAATCCAATTATAGCCCGACTTCACAGTAAAGTTACCGGACTTGACCCATGGCCAAACCAGCCGGTCACCAGAAACAGACTCCCCGATCGGAATAGCCGAAATAGCATGAAGCTCATGTTGGGAGATAAGATGAGCAATGGGTAACAAATTCCAAACTCCATGATTCCAATCAATTAACTCACACACCTTGACAGGAGCATCCACAGGAACAGGGAGACAAGGTCGCAAATAACCACCTGGGATACCTGGGATCCATTTATCTGCCCAAATTGAGGTAGAAGATCCATTTAGAATCTGCCAATGAGCTCCAGAAAGAATGATATCCCGTCCCACTAGAATGCTTGACCAAGCCCACGAAGCACGGCCTCCTTTTTGAGCCTCCAAAAAGCTGCAATTCGGAAAATATAAACCTTTAAGAATTTGGACCCATAAGGCCCCCGGGTTGCAAATAATCCTCCAGGCTTGCCTAGCAAGCATAGCATCATTGAAATAACCTAGGTTTTTGAACCCCATCCCTCCAGCTGCCTTAGATAAACCCATCAGCTCCCAACGCTTCCAATGAATTTTATTCCCCCCTACTGAATTATTACCCCACCAGAAATTAGCAATAAGTGAATCAATTTCGCGACATAGAGTAATTGGAAGTTTGAAACACGACATGGGGTAAGAAGGGATAGCAAACAGAACAGCCTTTATCAAAGTCTCCTTACCAGCTTGTGATAAATGTTTTTGCTTCCAACCTTGGACTTTCCCCAAAATGCGCTCTTTAATATAATTAAGAGCCTCTTTCTTAGACCTTCCCCAAATAGTAGGTAAACCTAGATAATTCCCAGGATTGTCAGTATATTGAGACATTATTGGTAGTTTTCCCAAAAAAATAAAAATAAAAATAAAAATAGTCTTCCATGTGCATGACATGTTCCCTTGGTGGACCGTCATCCTAACTCCAAGTCTCCAAGAATTATGGACAGGGAAATCTCCTTTACCATGACCTATGCCATCTTACTTCATTTACTCATTTTTCTTTCTAGCTTTCTCGAATGCGTCCATGTCAATATCTTTTGGCTTTGCCCTTTTAATTTAGCTCTAGCTTTTGACTATTACAACAACAACTGGGGGAACTGCCCTCAAATGCCCGATTAGTCTCTACACTAGGAGTGGCAGATTTTCTAGGGTGGGAACAAACTAGATAGTTCACTCATTAATTTGGAAGAACGGAAAATTTTATCTTATCACGTACGGTCATGCTGTTATATAGTGTTATTAATTTATAGCTAATAACACTATCCGACGTTAATAAATTTATAACACTATATGACAGTTTGACCGCGCATCGTCCCAAAGATTCTGTATATTGAGGCTTTCCCATGTCTTTTCTGCGTTAACAACTTAAAGATTCTTGTAAATTGATGCTTCCCAATGGCTTTTTGTGTCAACTTAACCAATAATAAATTAGGGGAGAGCCTAATGATGCGTACAAAATCCGCAAGTCAAAGGTGAGACCTTCTAGATATATGAAACGTGTCCCATTGGTCGATTCCTTGCTTTCGTTTCTGCTCAATTGCAGGGACCCAAATTTCTGGTCAAACTTGGCGTTAAAACTTAAAAAGCATCCTCCTCCTATAAGAAGCTTCCAAGGAGGGTTCCTTAGCCAGACCAAATATACATTAGAAATTAATCAAAGTTGATCAATGATTGAAATTTGAATTTTAAAAAAATAAATATTATTTTAAAATATCATACTCATATGAATGAGGTGCCGGTATGAAGCAACTATCCTTTTTATTCCTCTGCTAGCTCACTCTCACTGGAGCAGAATGTTCAAACGTCTTACAATATTGAAGTGGAGAGGAGAAATATCAGTTGACTATATATAGCTAGTTGGTGCTGACCAGTGGAAGTTGGATATGTTTCCAAATCACATCCTCATCTCCTAACACTTTTTGCTTGTATCTCATAGGCAATAAGAAGATTTTCCTATGCCAAGATCACTTTGAGATATCTAAGTGGAAAGATCAAAGATCTCGAGAAATTTAAATAATAATATTGGACGCACTAACTATTTTCTAATTCTTGTCTTAATTCTCTCACATGATATGAGAAAGTATGAAATCATATAAGACCTATGTACCTCTCATTCTATGTTAAAGCGTTCAAAAAAATAATAATTGATGTACGTTTAGCATTATTCGGATGCAAATCATGGGAGATGGTATCTTGTCTACTTTTCCATATGTGTGGCGTCTTCCCACATGCCGGGCTTCGTCTCTGCCTTGGCTTTAGAAGGGAAACGATGGCTGGAGGCTTGGAATTGGAGCATCATGAATATGTAAGTAGTAGGGGTAGTCTTTTTCCACGGACGCAAACCTCCTACAGTTAAGTTGAAAAGTCTGTTTGGCCCAAAGAAAAAGACTTTCAAAGTAAGCGGGTATCATTTTGGTGTTTGTCAAATTGCAGAGGCTATAATTTAGAGATAGAAGAAACTAGTTGCATGCATAAAAAAGAAAAAGAAAAGGAACTTATACTCAAGAGAGAGCATGTCTCATTAGGGTTAGAGGTGTTGAAGAAGAAGAAGAAAGAAAGTCTTGATTTCAGGTTGTAGGGGAGATCAAAGCTAAAGCTCCTCATAAATTATTGAAGAGTTTCTTTGCTCTTCTAAGCTTGGATGTCTTCCCCCCCATAACAAAAATGCTAACTTCGAAATGAAACGCTCCCTTCATCAAGTTTTGGCTTTCCCATTATATGCATTTCGTCTATCAGGGCCCCACTTAACTCAAGTGGTATAATAAGGTAATTTTCAAGGAATTCAAGCCTTAATTTGAAGTTAATGTCCAAGAGACATCTCTCATATAAACTTTTTTTTTATTACCCACGCTTGTTACCAATTTGTCATAAGGGAATAGAATCTCGAGAATACTTTAAACAAAGGTCATGAATTAGCTGTTAAGCATTGTTATCCACGCTTAATGTATGCGTAATTTAAATTCGTTTAATTATAAAATAAAATACATACAGAGACTGATAAATAATTGTGCCTGCATTGTTTCGTTCAAGATAGTTAGGTGACCATTATTTTATTCATGCCCTATTGTAACTCATTTCTTTTAGATTAGGCCATGTGCGGTATTGTGGTGGTGAAGATTGTCGGCTTTATGAAGAAATTATAATAAAAAATGAATTAATAAAGGAATTTATATTACAAATGATTAAGTGTATTTATTCGTGTAACAGATATTCTAAGTTCGATTTCCTTTCTTAATATTGCTTATATAAAAAAAAGAATTATATGACCCATTGACAGGTGTTGAAACAGTCAAAGTTAAAATTTAGTATTACTTATATACCAACTTGAATGATTTTATTATTACAGAATTGGAATAATTCAAACTAGTATTAATATTCAAAACTTTCCTTTCCGCCATAAGGGCCCAGTTTCTTCCTCCTCCTATCGATCCTTTTGCAGTAGCCAACCATCTTTTAACAAATTTCAATCATGGACTGAATATTTTTTTAGTAATAAAACTTTGATGCTTTTAGTCCGAATATCTGTCGCTTTATACCTTAAAAAGGTAGGGGGAGTGGACATTTTAATCATGTTTAAGATTTTCTTTGCATTCTTGTATACATAGAGTGTAAATTAAGGATGACAATTTCCTAGGTGGCTTGAGAATTTAGTTACTATATGAGACAAACATTTTGACACAAAAAATTAGTATAATTATGAATAAAAAAGACTTAGAAATGACTCATTTCCCTTATTTTTTAATGTCTATGGTACGAATATTTCCGTTACACAAATATGAGGAATTTGCTTTTAAAAGTTTTGTAGTTTTAAAAATATGTCTGTCAGCTTGAATATAACATAAATAATAAACTCGTTGGGTTAGTTATTGATGAAATTAAAAAGTTGAGGTATACTTAAATAATTTTCAATATAAATATGAAATGACATGACGTGAATGCGATATGCTAACTCAAATTGTCAATTCTAATATGATTGTGACTAGGTTAATTGAAAGTGCCCCCTAATTTGCCTTGGATTCACGTTTGGGTGTTCGTGTATGTTACCTGTAATTTCTCAAAGATTTTCATGAACAGGATACTATAAATTAGAATGTGACTAAATGTGGGGTGTTACAATCATCTAGAGCGTTGGAGTTGGGCAGACTTTATCCATATGAACACAATCACAACCCCATGGATATGCATGCCCCCATCAAATTAAATGGAGAAGACGTTAAAAAGTACCAACTTGCAGCTTGAAAGCGAAGCAAGCAGGAAAATCATGCACCAAGACAAATAGAGAGCAACTCGAATTAATTCCTCCAAAAAAAAATCCAAGTTGATGGATAAGAAGGGGTTTGGATTGGGACCCACAAATAATTCGATACAAGCTTATTTTCACCCATTCAGCAGCCGCCTTGGATTAATTCCCTTTTTCTTCCATTTTAATATTACGAAAAGGGACCCCACAAATTGGCTAGTCTCGGGTAGCTGTCTATGAAATTGCAAAATCTACGTAACTTCTTCTTTTGCCAGCTCAGTTTGTTTTTCTTGGTTTCTAGAAGGCGTTGAAAATTATATCTGCCCACCGTACGTTGATTCATTCAAACAATTGGAAAGGTGTTACGGAGCACGCACGCTTGTGTTCCCATTACATGTTTTCAGAAAGTTGATGCTTATTGAACGGTGTCTGCGACTTTTTGTGTACTTTTTTTTTTTTTCTACTTGGTAATTGACAGTGTTCATATTGTAACAGATTTGATATGAACTTTTGGTAGAAAATGAAACAAATATCAATGCCACTTTGTCACGTGATTAATATCATCATAGAGTCAAGTCACTTTTAAACTGTTATTAGTTCATCGTTTCCATCTTCGGTTAGCATTTATGACATGTTTACAAATCTATAATCAAAATCAAAATAAGCAGTTGAATTCCTATTACGAATACTCCTATGTTTACTTCACATTGAGGAATCAAAATGCGAGTAGGACTCACACAAAATTAGGAATTCAACTCCTGATTTTGGAGGAATTGAAATCTTAGGTGGGAGGTGGTATTCTAATTCATGGAGAACGTTCCATTAGGAATCCATCTTTTTTACCCATTATATCCTCACACAGTTTTAAAATTTAAAAATTTTTCATATATTTTAACTCAACAACAAGGGCATTTTAGTAGTCAATTTGGTTTCAATTCCAATTTACGTGAATTTAGTAAACAACTTATAAAGAATTAGTAACACTCATACCCCAATTTCATATGGTTTAGTAAACAACTTAATAGGAATTTGAAATCTAACTCTTCTAAATCCAACTCATCCTAATTCGATTACAGATTCATAAATATGTGTAGACAAAGAAATTTTGGTGTAATAAATTCTATTGACAAGAAAACAATTAGGGTTCGGTAGATTAAATCGTGGGCCCCGTAATTCACCTATGTGACGTGTGACTCATCAAAATTGGATTAGTTGTCAAAAATGACAAATGGCGACATCCGACGGAGTGCATCAAACGGTTCAAGATGAAGACAAAATTAAAGGAAAGAATCTTCTGTGATTGACTTTGATTTAAATCAAATATTAATCAAGTTAATCAATTGAAGATAATCTGGTTAAATTGCCAGATTATGTGAATTGATTTAAATCAAATCAGAATCCCACAAATGAAGGTTTTAAATAGGGAAAGTTATTTAGGTCAAGCATCCGACAAAAGCCTATAAATAGGAGGCTTCAAGACGAAAGAGGGGTCAGAGAAAAAACCTAGCACTCAGAAGAAACAGAAAACTCTCTGCATTCTTCACCCTACCTTGGAAGAGCCACCAAGCACAACAAATACGTGCCGGTTCCTTCACCATAAAAATCCCAAACACCAAACAAGCTTCGTGCTACCCGTTTGATCAAGATCAAGTCTCTACGACCCTTGTATCAAACACAAATTTTTTTTAAACACTTTGGAAATCGAATCAGAGGATTCAATACAGAGATTGTAACCCTAAATTTCATAAATACAATATTATTTTGTACACGTGTTCTTGTCTTATTTGTCGCAAGAAATTCGTGTTTACAATATGCTTAAGGTTTAGGGTTGGAATGCGGTTTTTTTTTCTTATATCAATATCATCATAGAGTTCTTCACATTCATTTTCAAATTAAATAATTGTCATGATGATAAGACTTCAACCTTTAATCCATGTCCGCATTTGGCTTATTAGTTGAGATGTCAAAAATGATTGTCTTTCGTCCATCAAATTTTTGTTGTTGTCATAATTGGGAAGATAAATGGGGGTTTCTCACACACATTATCAAGGTACTATGAGGGTTTATACTCGAGACCATTGACTACAAGTCAAAGCTCTTTCATACTGGGCTTTAGAGATGCTCTAAAATAAACATTATAAGTGAGCTAATTAATGGTGTAGAGTAGGTAGTTAATACTTGGTTTTTTCGTTAGGTGAAGTGGTGCAATCACATAGAAGAGAGATGGGAGTACAAAAACAACTAATTTTAATAATTCATCAACTTTTTTGACCCGCATACTTTGGGTAGAATAAATAGTCGAACATCTATATTTATATTGAAATAATCAATTAACGAGTCGAGAATACATATTTATTTGGTCGAAGCAAGGCTCGAACGTCGAGACATTTTTATCCGAAAAAAGTAGAAGAGTTCGAATAATTTAACTTTTAGTTCTTTGATAAAAAAATTGACGAAGTAATTAAAGCGAGTTGTTTCATCTAAAGAGCTTGGCTTGTGATAAGTAAGGAGCCAAGCTTTTTTCTCCATCTAAATCAAATTTTTTGTTGTTGAAAAATTCTGGAATCACATTCATAATTCAGCCAAAAATGTTACGGATTACAAATGGCCATTACAATAATGGAGCGATCTAACATCAAAATTAAGACAATTTAGGGCTCTTCTACTAACAATCACGCAAATCGAAGAAATTCTAGAATAGGCATCCCAACTAAGAGCATCTCCAACCGATGTGTCAAAAGTGCCACATAGATATTTAACGGCTAGAAATAACATCTCACATCACTTCAACCAATGTGTCAAAGCTGATGTGGAATGAAGGCTGGAGGTTGAGATGTTATTTTTGACATCCCAAAAGAAAGATGTCAAATGAATATTTTATTATTTTATCTTATTTTTAATTAAAAATAAATCAACACTAAAATATAATAAAATAATAATTTAATTTGACATATCGGGTGGAGTGTAAAGCTGTGTAAGATGTCAAATTGCCACATCAGCCATCAAATTTAAATTTGATGTTTGGTATATGATATATCCCTTGGAGATGCTCTAAGAGAGCAAACTCAGAATAATAAAAAAAATAGATAAAGCTTGAAAAAACCAAGTCATAACAATACAAATAAAACTCTCATAAAGGAGAGGTAGAAAGATCTTACAAATGAGATGTGAAAAACTCTCACAAAAAAAGAGGTCAAAACTACACAAAAAATTCAAAAAGTCTCCGCAACTTATTCCAAACATAACATCTAATTCATCTACAATGAGTTTCTTGTCCTATGCTTTGTGATAAGTAGGTAAAGAAAGTAAATAATATAAAAGTCATGGGTCATTAGGAAAGAGACTAGTAAAGAAAAATTAGGTCATGTAAAAGGTCTGATTTGAAACTTGATCCCAAATTTCAACCAGACAATGAAATGAAAGTGATTTCATTACTCTTCTCATTTCACTCCATTCTCATTCTACTGAAATAGAGCCAAACATGCACAATTTAAGATTAATTTAAATAATATAATATAATATTTTGAGAAATAAAATGTTGATATAATTTTTTTTTAGAGTAAGCGATAATTGTATTCATAACTTAGATACCAAGGCCATTAGCCACAAGGGCATAAACTACCCAAAAAAGGTTAATACAAATGTGGAAGCATAATAACCATGCAAGGTTATTCCAGATACATATAAATACACCACATGATATATCTCCACTAATAGTGGCATAAAGCCAAACAAATTTCTACATGAAAGCCGCAAGCCAAAACAAATCAAACATGGACCACCACAGCGCTCGAAACTATCCAATACAACTATAACTTTTAAACTCTAAAAAGAAAAAAAATACAAGTAGAGGCTCAACTACAAATAGAACACCCAACTCACAAAGAGTTGGTGTAATTATTACAACCCAAAAAACTCCAAAACCAACCTAGATGACAGAAAGTAGAGTCACTGCCGTCACCACCACAAAAAATAGGAACACCACCGTCGAAGTCCAGGTTGAGAGGAAACCCACAACCACGCAGACAAAACCCACATATCTGCAAAAGGAACCCAAACAACACCAAGACAAAGCAGCAACACAAAGGGGTAACATAAGGTGAGAGGGATTGAAATAGATCTGGGGCAAAAAAAAAAAAACAAGCGGAGGGTGATTTATTTAATACAAGCTATAGTATAAACTAGAGATCAAGGTACGTTAGCATTCTACCCATGAAATTTTTTTTTAAAATTTATTTAATATAAGCTATAATATAAACTACAAGAGGAGGGGGATTTCTCACGCATACTATAAATGTGTCATGAAAATTCGAACTTGAGACCACTAATTTGTATATTAAGACCCCTTTTCATTAAGTTAGACCCGATTAGCTTCTACCCCTAAAATCCTAAGCAGCCACAAGTGAATAGCCATTTCTATATCTTAATATAACTGCAACTTGACATGGAATGCCATTTAAATACTTAATCTAATTCAGATGTAGCATTCTTGTTATCTGCCATGCAATTATGGATGGAAATGGAAGCCATTCTGATGTCTTCTAACAATCACATGTAATCAGTAAAGGTAAATTCAACACCCACCTCACCGATGGTTGACAGTAACACAAAAAGAATATTCCCACGAGCTCAACACCCGTGGATCCAATTTACAAGCTTTTTTTCCACCAAGACAAGAAATAGCATTTCTTATTAAATTCAGAAAAAAGACAATATGCAGCATTTTTTTTGTATTAATTTAATGTTTTTTTTTTTTCCAAGAGAAGTAGAATTATTGAGTGTGGCGCTAACCACAGTTGGTCAGCAAAATACAACATTGGACAATTTTCCGGGGTCAAAATTTTGTGGAGGAAAGAACACCTTTCACCGTACACCCTCATTATAGTCCGTCAGATTCAAATCCTAAACCTCATCCTACGGTCAGAAAATATATATGACGTTCTTCTTTTTCCACGCTGATTCGCCGAACCCGTCCACCGGGACGAAGATATACAGAAGCAGTCTCAGTTTGACCGACGACCATCAAACACACAGGAAAAATTAAAAACACAAAAAAAAAAAAAGACTTAAAAAATATTAAGAAAATAAAACAAAAAACAGTTGGAAAGAGTCTCTCTCCTCTCTCTCTCTCTCTCTCTCTCTCTCACAGAAGACTTTCTTCTTTGTCCTGCTGGTCTTGTTGGTCTATATAAGGCTGACCTGAAACCCATGGCAAAAATATCTCTTTCTTTCTTCTCTCTTCTTTTCACATTTTCTCGTTCTTCACCAAAAACCAAGTGCAGAAGTGTGAAGAGTTTTAAGAAGGCAAGAATTAAAAAGTCTTTCTTTGGGTGCATATTTGATTGGTTTTTCAACTTGAGCAGTCCAAGCTGCTTTGAACATAGAGTTCAACCGGTTTCTGAAATTGGGTTCACCTTACTTGGCTCTGTTTTTCAAACCCATCAGTTGAAATCTCGAGTTTTGAGTGATTTGATCGGTTTTGGGAATTAAAAATGGCGGCGGCATTAGCCGGAGATGATCTGGCAAGGCAGTCTAGCAGCCGGCGGAGCTGGCGGTCGACGAGTGTTCGGGAAATGTGGAACGCGCCCGACGTGTTTCAGCGGAGTGGGCGGCAGCAGGCGGTGGATGAGGAGGAGGAGCTCAGGTGGGCAGCTATAGAGAGGCTGCCCACTTATGATAGGATGAGGAGGGGGATGTTGAGACAGGCCATGAGCAATGGGAGGGTTATAACTGAAGAAGTTGATGTTGCAAACCTCGGAGCTCAGGATAAGAAGCAGTTGATGGAGAGCATACTTAAGGTTGTTGAGGAGGATAATGAGAGGTTCTTGCAGAGGCTCAGAGCCAGAAATGACAGGTTTGTCTCTATTTCGGTTTTTAGTTTGGTTGATCAGAAAAGAATGAAGTGAAAAATTTGAGTTGGATTTGAAATTGTGAGAAAAGGGAAATAACTAAAATTTCCAATCTGAAATTGTTTGGTTTGGAGCTTGAGAAAACATAATCACTGCTTAATTGTCTGCATGATTCAATCAACTATAGCCTTCCGGGGAGGTCAAAGTTTAAATCTTTGAAAATAAAACATTAAAGCAGATGATATAAAGATGTATTTTTCCTTTGGTTTCTTGCTAACCATGTTTGATTTGGATGACCTTGTAATTTGTGTTTAACTTTGGAAACAGGGTTGGTATTGAGGTTCCTAAGGTTGAAGTTAGATTCCAGAATGTATCAATAGAGGGAGATGCATATGTTGGCACCAGAGCACTTCCAACTCTGCTAAATTCCACCTTGAATCAACTAGAGGTATTGTTTCAGCGTTTCTTAATCCCAAACCTCACTTCTTAATCTTGCTTCTGCTAGTGAATCTTAGGTTTCTAAATTTCTATATCTGTGAATAGGGACTAATTGGGTTGATTGGACTCTCACCGTCAAAGAAAAGAGTTGTCAAGATACTCCAAGATGTGAGCGGTATTATTAAACCATCAAGGTATGCTCATGGGTTTCCATATCTAAGATCTTTGCAGGACTAGTACAAGTTTTGTTGCATCAATGAAAAAAATCTTGTCAGTTATCATAAACAAAGTCATTTGTTCCTCTGAAAGAAGATGGAAAATATTTTTTTGGTATGCTACTCATGCGAGGTAGTTTTGTTTCTGAACTCCATCATGAGCTTATTGTTTTGTTTCTCAGGATGACACTGCTTCTTGGACCTCCATCGTCAGGAAAAACAACACTGCTAAAATCACTTGCTGGAAAGCTTGATAAGGATCTAAGGGTTTGTCATCCTCTCTATCTCCTTAGTTTTTTTTAATCAGTTTATGTCAACTGTATTAGTGTGCATACATGTACACTGTTTAGCATGTATTAATAAGTTGGGGTTATAAACAGGAAACTGGGAAAGTGACCTACTGTGGCCATGAATTCAAGGAATTTGTGCCTCAGAGAACCTCTGCTTATATTAGTCAGCATGATCTTCATTATGGTGAGATGACAGTTCGTGAGACATTGGATTTCTCTGGACGTTGCCTGGGAGTTGGAACCAGGTATGATATGCTTGTAGAGTTGTCTAGACGGGAGAAAGATTCAGGCATCAAACCAGATCCTGAGATTGATGCATTCATGAAAGCCACATCTATGACAGGCCAGGAAACTAGTTTGATCACAGATTATGTTCTCAAGGTTTGTTGATCAGTTAGAAGGTTGTCTCCTTGTTTTCGTATTCTTATTGTACAAGCCTAACGTCTTATAATTATTTTGATAGATACTTGGGCTTGATATCTGTGCTGATATTATGGTGGGTGATGACATGAGAAGGGGCATATCTGGTGGACAGAAGAAACGTGTAACTACTGGTATGTTACTCTCTGTCATGTAATTTTTTCTTAGATTTTCTATATGCTTTGGCACCAATGCGGTTTATGCCCACTGGACCTTTTATTTCTTACAAACCCTTTTTAGTCTGGCGTCGCAGGGTAGGAATGATAATTAAGGTACAAACATATGTCCTTGTATTATAATCTGTTGTGTTTGCTCTGAATGCAGGAGAAATGTTGGTTGGACCAGCGAAAGCATTTTTCATGGATGAAATATCAACAGGGCTGGACAGTTCCACAACCTTTCAGATTGTGAAGTTCATGAGACAGATGGTTCATATCATGGATGTGTCTATGGTCATCTCTCTCTTGCAACCAGCACCTGAGTCTTATGATCTTTTTGATGACATTATCCTTCTTTCTGAGGGTCAGATTGTCTACCAAGGCCCACGTGAGAATGTTCTGGAATTCTTTGAATTTATGGGGTTCAGATGCCCAGACAGAAAGGGTGTTGCAGACTTTTTGCAAGAAGTGACCTCAAAGAAGGACCAAGAACAATACTGGTATAAGAAGAACCAACCTTATAGATATGTCTCAGTATCTGATTTCGTTCGGGCTTTCACCACTTTCCATGTTGGCCAACGGCTTGTGGAAGAACTAAGAGTTCCATACGATAAACGAACAGTCCATCCTGCTGCATTGGTGAAGGAAAAGTATGGAATATCCAATATGGAGATTTTCAAGGCATGCTTTGCGAGGGAATGGTTGCTGATGAAGCGTAACTCTTTTGTATACATATTCAAAACTACCCAGATAACAATCATGGCGACAATTGCTCTGACGGTATTCTTAAGAACAGAAATGAAAGCTGGACAAGCACAAGATTCGGCAAAATTTTGGGGAGCACTGTTTTTCAGTCTCATTAACGTCATGTTTAATGGAATGGCAGAGCTTGCCATGACAGTTTTCAGGCTTCCTGTGTTCTTCAAACAAAGGGATGCCTTGTTCTTCCCTGGCTGGGCCTTTGGCTTGCCCATTTGGCTAACCAGAATTCCCATTTCACTGATGGAATCTGGGATATGGATAATTTTGACATACTACAGCATTGGATTTGCACCTGCTGCCAGTAGGTAAGCTTTAATTTATCAGCAATATTATTATCGGAAGCTTTAGTTTTTTGATACTAAATAAATGATGAAGGATATTGCAACCTAGTTATTTTTTAATCTGACATATGCCAATATGTTCAGGTTCTTCAAACAGTTCTTGGCTTTCTTTGGTATACACCAGATGGCTCTCTCCCTCTTCCGTTTCATTGCTGCCCTTGGTAGAAGTGAGGTTGTTTCGGGCACAATTGGTTCTTTTACATTGCTACTGGTGTTTGTCCTAGGAGGTTTTGTTGTTGCTAAAGGTTAGAAATCCTTCTCATTTCAATGTCAAAGCTACTGCATTGACCAATTTGATACCAGCACTGTATATAGACTTCTTAATAATTGCATTAATGACTGTTATTCCTTTCATATATTTTCAAATGTTCACAATATTCCATTGTGCTGTGCAGATGACATTTTGCCATGGATGATATGGGGCTACTATGTTTCACCTATGATGTATGGGCAAAATGCAATTGCTATCAATGAATTTCTTGATAAAAGATGGAGCGCTGTAAGTTCTCTTAAGCCTTAAATTGAATTCTCAGTATACCTTGAAAATAAAATTAATTTGTTTTTTTTTCTTCATAAATCTAAGTCGATGTGTGTGTGAGCTTAATGAACTTTTTAATCCCTTTCCACAGCCTGTCAACGGCAGTGACACAGTTGGAAAGGTACTTCTGAGGGAAAGAGGCCTGTTTACTACAGAGACTTGGTATTGGATTTGTGTTGGAGCGCTCTTCGGGTTTTCTCTTCTTTTTAATGTTCTTTTCATTGGAGCACTGACCTTCTTAGATCGTAAGTGAACAATTTTCATTTGTCATTAGGTATAGTTATGGTAATGGATCAAGCACTGATTATTTGTTTCTTTTTTACTCAATTTCAGCACTTAGTGAAACTAAAACTCTAATTGAGAATGACGACAACTCTGAGAGTAGGAAGAGGCGACAATCCAATCCAGAAGGTAAATAATAGGAGTTTCTAAAAGATGACAATCCATTTTGCATTATTATGCTAGCTAGATAACATTATGCATCATTCTTCTTTTATGTCATGTGGTAGGACAAATTCTATTGCATAACAATTACATCTTGAGCATTAGCTTTGCTATCAAATTATTTTCTACGCCTAATAAATAGTGATCAATGGCAGGTATTGATATGCAAGTCAGAAATGCTCAAGGAATTGTTAGTGCTGAAAATAACCAAGCCAAGCGAGGAATGGTTTTGCCCTTCCAGCCCCTCTCACTTGCTTTCAACCATGTGAATTACTATGTGGATATGCCTGCCGTAAGTAACTTGCACATTTTTCCTCTGAGGCCTGAAGTTTTAATTTCAAGAATCTATATGGGAACTTATCAAAAGAAACAGAAACGGAATTGGAAATGAGACAGTGTCTTCTCTTCATATATAGTAGAAATATTTTACTTTAAAGCATTTTGCATAATTCGCTTTAGTTTAGGTTGACTTTTTTTTTAATGAACAGTTCCGCTGATTTAAGTCATGAATTCTAGAGCATATGATATAAAACAAATGTCGTGGTTTAATATGATTCTTCTTGGTAACAATTTTTGTGTCCTCACCAGGAAATGAAGACCCAAGGGATTGAAGAGACCCGACTGCAACTTCTACGAGATGTTAGTGGTGCATTTAGGCCGGGTGTTTTGACTGCATTAGTTGGGGTCAGTGGTGCTGGAAAGACCACCTTGATGGATGTCTTAGCTGGAAGAAAGACTGGCGGCTATATTGAAGGAAGTATTACGATCTCTGGTTTCCCAAAGAACCAAGCCACATTTGCCCGGGTCAGCGGTTACTGTGAACAGAATGACATTCATTCACCATTTGTTACTGTCTATGAATCTCTCCTATACTCTGCCTGGCTACGTATTTCCAAGGATGTCAAAACGGAGACAAGAAAGGTATGCTATTTATTTAACACCTAAAACAGTTCTAACCTTTAATTTCTGATAATACAATGTAATGTGTCTACAGCAGTCTTTTTAACCTAAAAAGAAGTCAAAGTTAATTGCCAAAATGACAATCATGTTGCTCCATATTTAAGAACAGGATGAGATGGATGATGTTGCTGACCCTGATTTTCTTTTTCTTATCTTTAGATGTTTGTTGATGAGGTCATGGACTTGGTGGAGCTTAACCCATTGAGGCATGCTTTAGTTGGACTTCCAGGAGTTGATGGACTTTCGACTGAGCAGAGAAAGAGGCTCACCATTGCTGTAGAATTGGTTGCCAACCCTTCCATCATCTTTATGGATGAGCCAACGTCAGGTCTTGATGCTAGAGCAGCTGCAATTGTTATGCGTACTGTGAGAAACACTGTGGATACAGGACGAACTGTTGTCTGTACAATTCACCAACCTAGCATTGACATTTTTGAAGCATTTGATGAGGTATGATTTGATTTTTAATCTGTTAAATCTGTAGCATTGTTCATTATTTTAAGTACTATATTTCACATTAGTTTTGTTTTGCATTGCAGCTTTTCTTAATGAAAAGAGGAGGACAGGTGATTTATGCAGGTCCTCTAGGTCGCCAGTCTCACAAGCTTGTTGAATACTTTGAGGTAAGTTTATGCTCAAATCATTATCCATGGATCCAAAAGTTAATATTTGGTCTAAACCTGACTTAGTGTTAGACCCAACTTCAGTCAAAAAAATCTTTCAAACATCAATCTCACATAATCCATATACATCTCACTCCCAACATATTTATTTGTGGGCTTTAATTTTTTGTTGTTATGCAATGCAACTTTCTAGAACCATGAATAATATTAAGGATCAAATATGTTTCAATCATAGAAAAATTTGTCCTCTACCAGGGGTTTTATAGTTAAAAGTTTGACTTTATCTATTTCACCATGCAGGCTATTCCAGGGGTTTCCAAGATCAAAGAAGGTTACAATCCTGCTACCTGGATGTTAGAGGTCAGCTCTGCTTCAATTGAAGCTCAAAATGACGTGGACTTTGCAGAAATATTTGCAAACTCTGATCTCTATAGGTAAGTTGCATGTAACTTCGTTTTTCTTCATTTCTATCATTGCTACCCACTTGTCGTTGTGTATTAAATTTTTCTTCATTTTTGTTTCACTTGTTCAGGAGAAATCAGGAACTTATCAAGGAACTAAGCGTACCAGAACCAGGCTCCAAGGATCTTTACTTCCCCACCCAATACTCCCAAAGCTTTTTAACTCAGTGCAAGGCTTGCTTCTGGAAACAACACTGGTCATACTGGAGGAACTCACGGTACAATGCCATTAGGTTTTTCATGACAATTTGCATCGGAGTATTATTTGGTATTATCTTCTGGGGCAAAGGAGACGATATGTAAGTTTAAGAACTTTATTATGAGCTACATCTTTCGAACATATTATTCTTTGAATTTTGTGATTCAGTTGCATGTTCTTTGATATAAGTGTCACGTATATGATGTTTAACTGTATATTATCTTGTGAACAGACACAAGCAACAAGACCTGATTAATCTTTTGGGAGCTACCTATTCTGCTATTCTTTTCCTTGGAGCTAGCAATGCTTCTGCTGTGCAATCTGTGGTTGCGGTTGAACGAACAGTTTTCTATCGTGAAAGAGCAGCGGGAATGTATTCAGAGTTGCCGTATGCATTTGCTCAGGTAAGATATTGGAAGTTATGCTTGGTTACGTCTTAGCTTTTATATAATGTTAAATCTCGTATATTTGTTATTGATACATATGTTGGTGTTGTAGGTGGCTATTGAGACAATTTATGTTGCAATCCAAACCCTTGTCTATTCCTGTCTTCTATTTTTCATGATCGGGTACAATTTTAAGGTGGAGAAATTTTTGTACTTCTACTACTTCATATTCATGTGCTTTACCTACTTCTCAATGTACGGGATGATGGTGGTTGCCCTAACTCCTGGCCATCAAATTGCTGCAATTACTATGTCTTTCTTCTTGAGCTTCTGGAACTTGTTCTCTGGTTTCCTCATCCCCAGGCCGGTATGTCATTTGGAACTCATTTGTTCTTATACCAAAGATTAATCTTGTTCCAAACCATCTCTTTTATTTCTGCAATCATAACAATTGAATCTCACTCTTGCAGCTAATTCCCATCTGGTGGAGGTGGTACTACTGGGGTTCTCCAGTTGCTTGGACAATCTATGGTATCTTCACATCCCAAGTTGGTGACATAAAGACAGAGATCACAGTTAATATTGACGAAAAAAAAGCTGTTGATGTATTCCTTAAAGAGTTTTTAGGTTTTGACTACGATTTTCTGATCCCTGTTGTCGTTGCGCATGTTGGTTGGGTCCTCCTCTTCTTCTTTGTCTTTGCATATGGCATCAAGTTCTTGAACTTCCAAAGGAGATAAGCAAATTCACTGTGCAGCAGTGAAGAACCTTAAGCATGTGAAATAGATAGTTTGAGTGTACAACATTATAATTAGAGAGACAAAATTTGTCCTCTCTTTTTGCCATTTCATTTTTGCTTTTGCTTAATACGTTTGTGTAATTTAGTTTGTCTTGGATACCTTTTCCTTAATACTTTGTATAGCTATTTTTATTCTTGAATATTTAATAGAAGGACCTTGTGAATGTTCTTCTCAAGAAAAGATGTCTTCAATCTTGGCATAACTTAAAAAGGTTAATGGTTTACTGCTATATTTTCCCCCACGGGAGGCCTGATGAGTAAGAATTTATTCAACCAAAGAATTCAGTAATGCCTCACTTGAGCTGAACAAAGAAACAGTAGATAATAGGCAGATTCTAATAAACTTGAGCTCTGAGAGGTTGCCACAAGAAAGTGGCAATATCAGTGCCCTCTTTATTTACACGAAGAAAACAATAAGCAAGTGATATGGTCTTACATTACTTATTAGACTATCTCATAAACTTGAGCTGATATGAGATTCGCATAAGAAAGTTGCATCAGCATTCTCATCATTGCAATAGAGACAAGGGTGCTGCTCAAAGCCTTGTTCTCTCAAAACTTGTCTAGCAAGCATCACAACCTGTCTATTGCTTAGGTCAGCCTCATGCTCCTTCAACACCATTTGAACTGCATTGCTGAAAGCACCACATGCCTTTCCTCTAGTCATGACCGGGTTCGTCATGTCAGCAGAAGTCTCATTTGCTTGACACCCGCTTAGTAAGATTCCCTCATCAGGGTTCAATGACTCGAACATGTTGAGTAGTTCGAACGGAGGCAAACGAAACTTGAGGCTGGCATCTGCTGCAAACAACTCTAACAAGTGGGTTGCAATGTCAGATGTGTTTATGCCTGTCAATGATGCGAGGTGGTGTAATATGGACTCAAAAGGAATGCCCTTAGGCTTAGAGGAAACTGATGGGGATGTGTTACTAATTTCAGTGACATGAGAAGGTCCAATCTGCTCTTTCTCCTTGTCAATGAGCCCTCCACTGTGGCATGAGTCTGACAGGATTGTAAAGCTTGCTCCCTTTGGCAAGCGGTTTACTAGTTGTCTGAAATCCACATCTGCACATAAAAGTTACCAATAAATTAACCACGTTATTTTCACCGACTCCCAAATTTACAACTCGTCTCATACTCACACTTGCTATCCGTGCATGTTGTAATTAGTTATATATTTAACTAATTGAACAATAGCAAAAATGCATAAGGGTCTTACTGTGAATCAAGAAGAGACATCACATTGTAGACCACATTTCTATAATAGAGGTGGGATGTATAAGGCGAAATCTCACCTCTATAATTACTCATTAGAACATTAAATTACTAAAATTAACATGTATACAAGAGATTAAACAATTGAACAATTAGATTAAAAGCACCCACCAGTGATGAGATTGAAATCACAAGGCACAATAGCCTCATCCTGCCTGAAGGGGTTGCCTGGCTTCAATGAAGGGATCCTTGTTCCATGGCCACTATAGTGAAAATACAAGACATCACCTGGCTTAGCTTGATCAACCATTGCACCAAGTGCCTTCTTAATATTTGCACCTGTGGGCATGACTGAGGAAGAAGAACCTGCAGCTGCAGCATCAGTCAGCAGCTGAATGTTTCCTGGATCAAACTCGAAGCGATTCACAAGTGTGCCTCTCATGGCCGCCACATCATTTATGCAACCATGCAGCTCATTTCTGGTGTTTGGGTAATTGCAGCCCACCAAAACTGCCAACCTCTTCTTGTTTTCATTCTCCATAATTATAATTTGCAGGCAATAATATGAGTGTAATTTGTAGACCAATAAATTAATTTTTTCACCCAATTTACAAGTTTTTGTGTCTGCGATTTGGTCTCTTCCTAAGTTTTGGTTTTATACATATTGTTGCTGGAGTGTCAATGCCTCGCTTGAAATTTCATTCAAGTTACATTGGCATGCTTTGGATTGGCTTCCAAGCCTGGGAAGGTTTCTGCATTTTAAAGTCTAGTCCTTCTTCCTTTCAAGAATTAGAAAATAAAATAAAATAAAAAATTCGGTGAAAATAATAAGTTAACAAAGCCTCGCAAATAAAAAGTGGAATTGTCTCTCTTCATCATTTGTAGGAATAAATTCCCAGTTTTTTTTTCTTTGAATACGTAGAGTTTGCTACTTCTATATTTTATTTACATGACTTATGTTCTTTCTCACCCTAGGTTTTCTATTATTTGGGTGAACATGATTTAATTTCCTATGCCCTTGGAGCTAGTTACTCATTCGACTCGATATGTTTATACTCTTCTTAGTAAGAACGTTTTTGTGTTCTAAGATTAGAGAAAGAAAATATGTACATTTTAATAAGGTGCCATGTGGAGAACAAAAGTAAACTAGATCATGGCAAAGTAAATGAAAGCAAAGGATCCAAATCCATAGAACAATTGTCAATAGGCTACATTAAATTCAATAATTATTTTTCATTAAATTCAATAATTATTTACCTTAGTTTTTATTCCCATAAATAGCATTAAATTATGAAATAATAATGGGTTAGCACAAAAAAACGTTGTAGGGGGTAAAATAGGAACACAAAAAAATTGACTAATTGAAATAATAAATATTGGCTGACCCATCGTCTCGTTATGGGGCAACGTCAAAAATAAAAACACGTGTGGGTTTTTCCTAATAAACCCGTTTTTATCTTATTTTCTATTTTAAAAAAATAAAAAAAGAAGCTTTCATTCAACAAGGACCCAGAATACAAACATCAAGAAATACTGGAACCCAGTGCAGAAGTGCAGCCTCTAGTCCTTCTTAAATAAATAAATAAAATCCAAAAATGAAAAAAATCCAGTCATTCCATTTCCTTAAATATAATGACCAATATTAGTATTAGTACATGGTAAATTTTATTTTATTATTCACTTACGATAACTAGAACATTTCCGAAGAGCTAAACATAATCAAGTGTCACTTCTGAATTAAATCCGGTCATTCCATTAAATATAAGAACCTAATTATTTTTAACCAAGTGTTGGTAAACTCCCACAAGGTTATTTTGAAGAGACTATTCTTCCAACCATGCTCTCTTGATACCCATCATATGTGATTTTACCATTTTTTGACTTCAAACTTGTTGGTATGAAGATTATATCAACTTTCAATCCACTTTTCTCTCGACCCTTCTTCTCCCTTCTTCGTTGTCCCCTTTTTTATGCAACCACTCTCTTGGAATTAACTCATTCGGCTAATAAACTAAGCATCTTTCTCCATGTTGTAGAGAGCGTTTCCCCCAGTTTTATGATGGGTGTTGGTTCTCCTTAGTTTTGTGCTGAGTTTTTTTTTTCTTCCAGTATTTTTGAACGGGCTTTTAAGGTTCCTTTGTCTTATGAAGGTGGAGTCGTTAGATCTAGGTGTATCTTTCATTATTGGATTCACAAAAAGAAAAAAAAAGAAAAGAAAAAGGGTTTAGGTTTGATATGCCATCACCATGGGTTCATGATATAATTGTCTATAATAAAATTTACCGTACAATAAGTTTGATGCGCCATCTGATTCAATATCCCAACTCTCATTTCTAATCCAACGGTCCAAAATGTCGTATTATAATATAATTATCCTAAAAGCGTAGCATGTGATTCGTCGTTTTGTGCATTTCACGTTAAATATTGGAGGAAATTCAACTGTGGGATGAACTGGAAACACACACACAAGAATTGCCAACGGTCTAGCTTAATAGGAAATGACTTTGACTTATAGATGTCTCAGGTTTTGATCCTCATCGTACATTGATAGTTAAAAATTGAAAAAGTTAGAGAGAGAACTCATGGATTCTCATAGGGGTGTGACCTGGTTTGAAATTAATATAATTTAGTCAATTCGCATATGAATCAATATAGATCGAATTATAATTTTCCCAATCGAATCCGATCGGATTAGAAGTTTAAATCTAATTCAATCTGATCTGTTCCAATTGATATTAAATTGGATTGGATGGTTGGTATTCATAATGAAAAAGATAATAATGAAATATGAAACATTTCTCATCAAGTTTAATATAATCAAACATTTTAATAGATGTAAATGTAAAATATAAATGAAATATGATGCATCGACACTTTGAGCAAGACGAAAGGGTACACGTTGAAACAAATCCAAGTTATGTTAAGAATTAGCGTTAAGGGGGGTGTATTTAATTCTAACTTTTAAAGACTTTTAATGAGTTTAAAAGTCTGGAGGTATTTAACTATGACTTTTAAATAGTCTTTAAAAGTTTAGTAGTATTCAATTGTGATTTTAAAAAGTCTTTAAAAGTTTTGTGGTATCCAAAAAATTAATGACTTTTGAAAACTTTGTTAAATGAATGACTTTTCAATACTTTTAAATCTAATTCTTAACACCAAAAGTCTAGCTAATTTACCCAAGACTTTATCAATGAATTCGATCATGCTGTAGCTTTGGGCATTCAAGGGTGTGCCACCATGTTTGGGTCTCTAGACCCCCTCCCTCTTTGGTCGGTGTACTATCAAGAGATGGCCTACTACACCTCCAATTTGATTTTTTTGTTTTGGCTTCCATCATCTGTCCTGAGGAATTGTTATGATGATGAGCCATTTCTTGCTTGTTTTTTTCTTTTCAATGCTTGAAACAATTGCTACGTACTAAGACCTACGGTGGGACTGCATTGGTTTCTTCCATAAATTTTTTTTGCCTCCATTTGCAATTTTTAAGGCCTATCTGTAGGAACAAATGATTTTGTTACAAAACTCACTTTCTCTAATAGCAATTTAGCCCTTAGCATCCTGGGGTTTACAGCTAACCCCACATTATGGTGCTGTTATTTGGCTTGGCGCTATCACCATGCCACTTTACTGGTATTTCCCACCCAAATTAACGAAGTATACTTCTAGAAGGTCTTGAGGATCTCAACTTCGTTCCAGCAATCGGATAATCTGTCCCTTCTTCCCCAAGACCCAGCTCTACAAACTAAACTAATTAAATCCATAATATTGATTGCACACCTTGTATTTGAGTTGCATCCAAGAGCAGCAACCTTATTTTCTCCATACTTGACACTGTTCTCAAGTGAAAAGTTCTTAGACATGGAAAAATATTTCTTTGCCTGTACAAAATTGTATCCAATTGGTTTTTTTTTTTTTGGCTACTTGTTCCATATGCGGACTAGTTAATTCACCATACAAAACATAAATATTAGAAGCAATTTCTTTTTTTGTTATACTACTCTATGATAAATATTAAAAAGATAAATATTATTCATAAATAAATATTACAAAAAGTAGATAAAAGTATGTAAAACTCTACGATAAAAGTATATGAAAGTATATCACTTAACTTTATAAAGTATGTAAAAGTCATTAAGAATCTGTCAACTCTATAAAAGTCACTTACTTATAAACAATCTTTAAAAGTTAGAATTGAATACACCCTTAGAATACCCAGAACAAGAAGAGAATGTAGGTTTCCAAGCTTTGTTGATTCTAAGAATAACAAAAACAAGGAGAGAGTGTAGTTCTCAATAGTAGAGAAAATCTCAATTTGTTTCTATAACTCACATATCGTAAACTAACAATTCTAGCAACTATTATAGATAGTAGGAAGATGTCACTTACATTGAACCAAATCCCCCAATTTATTATAGACAATTATGTCATTAACATTGAACCAAGTCCCCAAAATATGAACTAAAAGGCTAATACATGAATCTATGCATGAAACATTTATTTTAAACGCATGAATTCTATTCCAATCCTAGAGCTTTTTTTTTTGGTTTTGATTTTATACTATATAAAACATAACTCCACCAAATGACTTAAATGTACATAACTTTCTAATTACAATTATCTACATGAGCAAACTAAGCACTAACTTGATTGGATTGGATTTGATGTGATTGGATTCTCACAAGCAAATCCGTCATCCGATTCAATCATATTGGTTTTGGAAATTAAGGATCCAATCCAATGCCAATGCCAAGTTATCGAAACCAATTAAAATTGGATTGAATTGAATTGAATCGGTCAGTTTGGCTGGATTAGATTGGATCTTGCACACCCTAGAGTCTCATGAGCTTCCTCTGTTTTTCTTCTTCTATGTATATAAAAGGGAGACCCAAGTCTCACCCCAAAAAAAAATCTCTTTCGCTTTCTCCCATTTTCACATTCATCACCAAATACTAAGTGTGAGTGCAGACAAAAGAACAAAAAAGTCTCATTCTTTAAGTACATGCATTTGTTCATTTAATTCAGTTCTTTTTGAACTTGAACAGTCCAAGTTGGGGGGAAAAACTAGTGAGTTCAAACTTCAATCAGTTTCTTACATTGGGTAAGCCAAATTTGGGTGAAAAACACAAACCATTGCCAGAAATCTTGAGTTGGGAATGATTTGATTGATTTTTTTTTTTTTTTGAGTTAAAAATGGCGGCTGCATTGGCCGGAGATGACTTGACAAGGCAGTCCAGCAGCCGGGGGAGCTGGCGGTCGATGAGTGTGAGGGAAATGTGGAATGCGCATGATATTTTGGAGTGGAGCGGGAGGCAGCAGAGTGTGGATGGGGAGGAGGAGCTGAAGTGGGCAGCCATAGAGAGGCTGCCCACATATGATAGGATGAGGAGGGGGATGTTGAGACATGCCATGAGCAATGGGAAGGTTGTGAGTGAAGAAGTTAATGTTGCAAACCTTGGGGCTCAAGATAAGAAGCAGTTGATGGAGAGCATACTTAAGGTTGTTGAGGAGGACAATGAGAGGTTCTTGCAGAGGCTCAGAGCCAGAAATGACAGGTTTAATATTGTTTTTGTTTTTGCTACATTGGGTTGTTGATATATATTTGGCTTGTTTGGTTGATGAGAAAGCAGGAGGAAAATTGGGTTGGATTTTGAAAGTCCTGGTTTGTTTTTTTTGGTTGATTGGCAACAGGGTTGGTATTGATGTTCCTAAAGTTGAGGTTAGATTTCAGAATTTATCAATAGAAGGAGATGCATATGTAGGCACCAGAGCACTTCCAACTCTGCTAAATTCCACCTTGAACTCAGTGGAGGTATTTTCTTAACATTTATTTACAGTAAACTTTCCTTGTTAGTCTAGTGTTCCTATAGATGGTAAATTCACAGATTTCTAAATTCTTATAAATGTGAATAGGGATTAATTGGAATGCTTGGACTCAGACCATCAAAGAAAAGAGTCGTTCAGATACTCCAAGATGTGAGAGGTATCGTTAAACCATCAAGGTCTGCTCATGAACTTTGCAAATTTAACCTCTTTTCTGGACTAGTATTATATTTGTTGCACCAATAAAATCGCACTTAATGGTTTTTAAAAAGTTTATAAATAAATAACACAAAGTGTTCGTTGAGCAAAAATGTGAACAAAATCTCCCAACACAATTTCACCCACATTCAATGAATAGCGTTTTATTATTTTAAGTCCAACCCACTCGAGATTAAAGAATCTCTTCATTATACCCTTGTTATGAATTAAAAGATAGAGAAGATCCTTTGATTAAAATTACAAACGAGTGTGATTTGGGGGGAAAAATGGTTTGTTTGGTTTTGTGGCTGCACTTGGAACGAACACCAAGTTGACTACGTCTCCTTTTGAGGGAATCAGGCCAACTCATAGTTCATTGGGATTTGTTTGAGATTTTTGGTGTGAAAATTTGGATGGAAATTTGTGTCGTTTAGGATATAGAAAGTGTTTGGGGCAAATTTAGTTAAGGTGAAGAGATTTTGTATGGGCTTGACTTTGGTTGGTTGGAATCAAGGATTTAAATTCCGTTGCGGTTGCGTCTAGTGAGATGCTAGATTGCCTACGTACCCTTGACGGGATCAAACCGACGTAGTTCATTTTTAGACTTGGGTGGTTTTGTACCACTTGGGTTTCGGAGTGGTTTGTACCACTTGGGCTTTGTGGTGGTTTTGTACTAGTTTTGAGTTTATTTGGGGAATTAATAAGCATTTTGGATTTAAGCCCATTAGAGCATGTCCACCGCAGCTATTCTAGCCAGGGCAAGAGGCCCATTTCTTCACTTTTGGATGAATTTGAAAATTTTGGGGCTTCACAAATTGTTCGCCATATTGAATTTTTCCATTAGAATTATTCTAGAGCCTTATATTAAGGCCTTAATCCAAAATTTGTGGATTTGAAAATTTGGACAAATTGTTCGCCAATTGAATTTTTCCATTAGAATTCTAGAGCCTTATATAAGGCCCTCACTATAGAATGACTTGATTTTTCCAATGAACTTGGGCTCTTCAGTGAATTATTTGCACCAATTGTTTGCCAATTGAAATTTCTTCCCTTGATGGGGTTCCTTTTCTTTACTTCCGGAGGTCCATTGATCACTCAGTCCAAAATGTTTACTTTGGCATAGTAACTCCTCCATTGATTTCCCGACACCATGAGTTTTTTCTTGGACATAGAAGTTAGTGCAGCAAGCCTTCAGTCCAACATCCAATTAATTCTTGGAGTTTCTACTTTTTTCTTTCCGGCGGCAATGATCTCATTTTTGTGCTTGGGCAGCATAGTGGTTTTGGAAATTGCCCAATGAATTATTGGCTTCGTTAAGTTATTCGTTGTTGCTAGTGTTATTTGTTTGGACCCACATCTTGCAGTGCATGTGCATGTGACGAAGTTATGCTCTACAGCTTCAGTGCCAAAATAGGGAGGATAAAACAAACAGCTTCTTTTATGTCTTGGGTCCTTATGAAGCTTTGTCTTGCGCATCAAGGAACGGACCAGATTTGGGAAATTTAAGATAAAACAAACAGTACCGTAAGGTACCCTTTTTATGATGGCACAAGTCCACTGCAAATGGATTGAGAAATTTGTTTCGATGCTCAAGAGCATCAACTTTTGTTGTGATGACGTGCAATCATCAATTTGGCTCAAGAACCTGGTGGAGGGAGATGGAAAGGAACCACCATCTACCTTGCTTTTTGTAATTCTTCACGAGTTCTCTCCTTGCCTTGGAATTTTGCTCTCCTAATTTTAGTTTCTAGTAAAAAATTAATTTCCTTTCCTGCAAAGGATAAGTGATTGATTTCTAATCAAGTGAAGTAATTTTGTCCCAGGTTGACACTGCTTCTTGGACCTCCTGCATCCGGAAAAACAACACTTCTAAAAGCACTTGCTGGCAAGCTTGATAAGGATCTAAGGGTTTGCCATCCTCTCTATCTCCTTACCTTTTATAGGTTTATTTTTATTGCATTAGTGCACCTGCTTGTTTAGTACTTCATACGTATTTAACAAGATGGGGTTATAAACAGGTAACTGGGAAAGTGACCTACTGCGGCCATGAATTTAAGGAATTTGTGCCTCAGAGAACCTCTGCTTATATTAGCCAGCATGATATTCAATATGGTGAGATGACAGTTCGTGAAACGTTGGATTTCTCCGGACGTTGCCTGGGAGTTGGAACCAGGTATGATATGCTGGTAGAGTTGTCTAGAAGGGAGAAAGATTCAGGTATCAAACCAGACACTGAAATCGATGCATTCATGAAAGCCACATCTATGTCAGGCCAGGAAACTAGTTTGATCACAGATTATGTTCTCAAGGTTGGTTGATTATCATAAGATCGTGTGCTTGCTCTCCTATTGTACAAGCCTAACAATTTTTTGTTCTTCTGACAGTTACTTGGTTTAGAGATCTGTGCTGATACAAGCGTGGGTGATGGCATGAGAAGGGGCATATCTGGTGGACAAAAGAAACGTGTAACCACTGGTATGAGACTTCACGCCATATTACATAACTAAAAGAAAACTGGGTTTCCATGATGGTTATGCTTTCATATGTGTTTCGAAGTGTGAGTGGTGGAACTCTGCATGAATGTATGTTCAAATAGGAATGATTATTGATGTGCAAACATTCTCCGCAATAATTTTAACTGGTGGTGGTTGGTCTGACTGCAGGAGAAATGTTGGTTGGACCAGCGAAAGCTTTTTTCATGGATGAAATATCAACGGGGCTGGACAGTTCCACAACCTTTCAAATTGTCAAGTTCACGAGGCAGATGGTTCATATTATGGATGTGTCAATGGTCATCTCTCTCTTGCAGCCAGCACCTGAGACGTATGATCTTTTTGATGACATTATCCTTCTTTCTGAGGGTCAGATTGTCTACCAAGGTCCGCGTGAGAATATGCTTGAATTCTTTGAATATATGGGGTTCAGATGCCCCGAAAGAAAAGGTGTTGCAGATTTCTTGCAAGAAGTGACCTCAAAGAAGGACCAAGAACAATACTGGTATAACAAGAATCAAGATTACAGATATGTCTCAGTGCCCGACTTTGTACAGGCTTTCAGCTCTTTTCATGTTGGCCAACGACTTTTGGAAGACCTAAGGGTTCCATATGATAAAAGAACAGCCCATCCTGCTGCCTTGGTGAAGGATAAGTATGGAATATCCAATATGGAGCTCTTCAAGGCATGCTTTGCAAGGGAGTGGCTTCTGATGAAGCGTAACTCTTTTGTATACATATTCAAAACTGCACAGATAACAATCATGGCTACAATTGCTTTGACAGTGTTCTTAAGAACAGAAATGCAAGCTGGGACGGTACAAGATTCAGCAAAATTCTGGGGAGCACTGTTTTTCAGTCTCATTAACGTCATGTTTAATGGAATGGCAGAGCTTGCAATGACAGTTTTCAGGCTTCCTGTGTTCTTTAAACAAAGGGATGCCTTGTTCTACCCTGGCTGGGCTTTTGGCTTGCCGATTTGGCTAACCAGAATTCCCATTTCACTGATGGATTCTGGGATATGGATCATTTTGACTTACTACACCATTGGATTTGCACCTGCTGCCAGTAGGTAAGCTTTGATTTGTCCAAAGTATTATTGTTGGAAGCTTCTTCTTTGTGTTGCTACATATGAGTGATGAAATATAACAAAATCTAGTAATTCTTGCATCTGACATATGTGCAATATGCTCAGGTTCTTCAAACAGCTCTTGGCTTTCTTCAGTGTACATCAGATGGCACTATCCCTTTTCCGTTTCATTGCTGCCCTTGGACGAACAGAGGTTGTTGCAAACACTATTGGTTCCCTTACATTGCTAATTGTGTTTGTCCTTGGAGGTTTTGTTGTTGCTAAAGGTATGGAGTCTTCTGCATTCGTTGCCAACGCAGGCACATATATCAGTTTGATACTAGTATTGTTATCATGTTTCAATCAATACAATGACAAAGTTTTGGATTTTTTTTCATTTGATTTGACATTCACAATATTCTCCTTTTGATTTGCAGATGACATTGTTCCATGGATGATATGGGGCTACTATGTTTCACCTATGATGTATGGACAAAATGCAATTGCCATCAACGAATTTCTTGATGAAAGATGGAGCGCTGTAAGTTGTCCTAAATCTCAATTGAATTCTACTTACACATTAATATCAACTTTGAGCTTAACAAAATTTGTTATTCCTTTGTACAGCCTGTCAATAACTCCATTGAGCCTACAGTTGGAAAGATGCTTCTCAGGGAAAGAGGCTTGTTTACTGAAGAATATTGGTATTGGATTTGTGTTGCAGCGCTTTTCGGGTTCTCTCTGCTTTTTAATGTTCTTTTCATTGCAGCATTGACCTTCCTGAATCGTAAGTGAATAATTTTCATTATGCACCACTCATCGGGTACTACTAATTTTATGGACTTAAGTACTGATTTGTTGCTCTCTTTTAATCTAAATTTTAGCTCTTGGTGGTACTAAAACTCTAATTGAGAATGATGACTCCGAAAGTAATAGGAAGCGACGACCCAATCCAGAAGGTATAATGTTATATTCTTGTGGGTCTTAATTTGCATATATTCTTGCTGTAAAACAATGTATAAGCTAGATAAGCATTATCAACCTATGTCTACGCTGCAAACCCCCTATTCACCACATGCACCGTTTTTCATGTATGTCGTCATGGGGTTGTACCAAATCTACTGCATAAAACGTTCATCTTATTTAGTGCCTTTGCTATCAAATTATTTCCCTTTTCTAATAAATAATGAGCAATGTCAGGTACTGATATGCAAGTGAGAAATGCTGCAAACAATCAAGCCAGAAAAGGAATGGTTTTGCCCTTCCAGCCCCTTTCCCTTGCTTTCAACCATGTGAACTATTATGTGGATATGCCTGCTGTAAGTAATGTTTTAATTTTATTTTCTTTGAGGTTTTAATTTCAAGAAATCTAATGAGAAGTAATATCTTTTAAAAAAAGAAACATGAATATAAATGAAAAATGAAAGTTTCTGCTCATTTTTTAAAGAAAAAACAGAAGACGAAAGTATCTTATTTTAATGCATTTTTCAAAAGTCATTTGAAGTTAGATTGTCATTAGCTATGAATTGATTGTTATAGTCTCGAAACTATGAGCACAATATATGATGCCAAACTTGTCATGGGTCTAATATGATTCTCCGAACCTTTATTAATATGATTCTCCTTGGTAACATTTTTTTTGGGTTCCTTACCAGGAAATGAAGAGCCAAGGGATTGAAGAGAACCGATTGCAACTTCTACGAGATGTCAGTGGTGCATTTAGGCCGGGTGTTCTGACTGCATTAGTTGGTGTCAGTGGTGCTGGAAAGACCACCTTGATGGATGTCTTAGCCGGAAGAAAGACTAGTGGGTACATTGAAGGAAGTATTACCATCTCTGGTTTCCCAAAGAACCAAGTTACATTTGCTCGGGTTAGCGGTTACTGTGAACAGAATGACATTCATTCACCATATGTTACTGTTTATGAATCTCTCATATACTCTGCCTGGTTACGTCTTGCCAAGGATGTCAAGAAGGATACACGGAAGGCATGTTTATTTATTTAATCACTTTAATTTTAGTAGTTATCCCATTTTAATTTCTTATTATATGCATTTTATCTCTCTACAACCGTCTCGTTCGTCACGTATAAAGAAGTCATGTTAATTAATTTAAGTTTTTATTCTTTTCTTTAGATGTTTGTTGATGAGGTTATGGATTTGGTCGAGCTTAATCCATTGAGGAATGCTTTAGTTGGAGTTGCGGGAGTTGATGGACTTTCAACTGAGCAGAGAAAGAGGCTCACTATTGCTGTAGAATTGGTTGCAAATCCGTCCATCATCTTTATGGATGAGCCTACATCAGGTCTTGATGCTACAGCAGCCGCAATTGTTATGCGTACTGTAAGAAACACTGTAGATACAGGACGAACTGTTGTATGCACAATTCACCAACCCAGCATCGACATTTTTGAAGCTTTTGATGAGGTATTATTTGATTTTAATTCTGTTAATCTGTAACACTGTTTATTATTTCACGTGCTATATTTCACCTTGATTTTGTTTTCTATTGCAGCTTTTCTTAATGAAAAGAGGAGGTCAGGTGATTTATGCTGGACCTCTAGGTCGCCAGTCTCACAAACTCGTAGAATATTTTGAGGTATGTTTTTGCTGCACCTTTTATGTTAAATTTCCTTCCAGTGATCCAAACTGTAACATCTACTTCAGTAAGAATATTTTAGAACATCGATTTCATGTAATCCAATATACATTTCACTCCAACATATTTCTGTCTGAGCAATGAATGGTTTGTTTTCATTACAACTTTCTCGAAGCATGAACGATTTATTAAGAATCAAATTCTCTGTTTCAATGAAACATCAAAACCTCTATTTATACACCAATGGTTTCTGTAGTTAAAAGTTTGACTAATATCCAAAACATGTTGCAGGCTATTCCAGGGGTTAGCAAAATCAAAGAAGGTTACAATCCTGCTACCTGGATGTTAGAGGTCAGCTCTTCTGCCTTGGAGGTTCGACTTGAAACTGATTTCGCAGAAGTATATGCGAACTCGGAACTCTATAGGTTAGTAGCATATAAATTTGTTTTCTTTTCATTTCTATTATTGCCAACTGCTTGTCCGTGTGTATTAAAATTTTCTTCATATTTGTTTTCACTTGTTCAGGAGAAACCAGGAACTTATCAATGAACTAAGCACACCACTACCAGGTTCCAAGGACCTCTACTTCCCCACCCAATACTCCCAAGGCTTTGGAACTCAGTGTAAGGCTTGCTTCTGGAAGCAACACTGGTCATACTGGAGGAACTCACGGTACAATGCCATTAGGTTTTTCATGACAATTTGCACTGGAGTATTATTTGGTGTTATCTTCTGGGGCAAAGGAGACCAGATGTAAGTTTAAGAAGTTCATTATGAGCTATCCTTCGTACATATTATTCTTTGAATTTTGTGATTCAGTTGCATGTTTTCTCCAATCATTTGTTTTTGTGAAAGGTTCTTTGCTGTGTTTAACTGTATATTATCTTGTGAACAGACACAAACAACAAGACCTGATTAATCTTTTGGGAGCTACCTATTCGGCTATTCTTTTCCTTGGATCTAACAATGCTTTTTCTGTGCAATCTGTGGTTGCGGTTGAACGAACAGTTTTCTACCGTGAAAGAGCAGCGGGAATGTATTCAGAGTTGCCTTATGCATTTGCTCAGGTAAGATATTGGAAGAAGTTTGCTAGTTTACGTCTTAGTTTTCGTATAACATTAAAATCTCATATCTTTGTTATTGATACATATATTGGTGATGTAGGTGTCTATTGAGACAATTTACGTTGCAATCCAAACCTTTATCTATTCCTGTCTTCTATTTTTCATGATCGGGTATAATTTTAAGGTGGAGAAGTTTTTGTACTTCTACTACTTCATCTTCATGTCCTTTACCTACTTCTCAATGTATGGGATGATGGCGGTTGCCCTAACTCCTGGGCATCAAATTGCTGCAATTGTTATGTCTTTCTTCATGAGCTTCTGGAACTTATTCTCTGGTTTCCTCATCCCACGACCGGTATGTCATGAATTTAACTCAGTTATTCTTCTTATGGTCATGCCTGAGCATGTTGAACAGACGGTTTCTAAGGAACAACGTCCAACACATATTTACATTAGAAACACAATGTTCAAACATTACAAACGAAATTTATGTAGATTAATCATGGAGTTTTCTGATACCGCATTTATCTTGTTCCAAACTCTCTCTTTTATTGTTGTAACCATAACATTTTAATCTCAATATTGCAGCTAATTCCCATCTGGTGGAGGTGGTACTACTGGGGTTCTCCAATTGCTTGGACAATCTATGGCGTCTTCACATCTCAAGTTGGTGACGTCAAGACCTTTATTGATATTCCTAGTCAAGAACCACACAGAGTGGATCTGTTCATTAAGGACTATTTGGGTTATGACTATGACTTCCTAATGCCTGTGGTTGTTGCTCATGTTGGTTGGGTCCTCCTCTTCTTCTTCGTCTTCGCCTACGGCATCAAGTTCCTTAACTTCCAAAGGAGATAAGAAACTTCACTCTGCTCCAGTGAGCTGAACCCTTCAGAAATGTGAGATAGAGAAAACAAAAGTATATTACACAAGGCAAGTATTGACTAAGGAAATTTAAACAGATCACAAAGTCTCCAAGCATTTTCCGTGTACTTTTTAATGGGAATTTTCTTCATAACTGTTTCCAACATCTGCTCCTCAGTATGAATCTTTACTCTAAATTATGTTATTTCTCTCAAGCCAACAGCATTTGTATAACTTTTTTACCTTTTTACCCTTCACATTGTCATAGAAGTTGAGATTGACACTTCTCCACCTGTATCTTGAAGCTACACTTCTGCAGTAGAGCGATTGACTGTTAATTGACTGGTTGTAGGTTCGAATTCTACTTGGGGAGATTTGATTCACTCCGAATTAAAGATTTGCTTGACCGTTAAGAGTAGATAACACGTTCCCTATGTCTTTGTTGCTGTTACACTCTATCTCATCGTATCATATTTTGACCTGCAACATTTGAGAAACACTGTTAATACTAAATCTTTGGTAAAACTACCTTCAGAAAACAAGTGATGAAACTTCACTCTCAGTCCCTTCCCATTTTATAAACCCCCCCAATCTTCTCTCTTTCTATTCTAACTTTTACTACGCGTGTGTGTGATCCGTCCATTTATAAAAATAATAAAAATGAAAACCATTTCTTTCTCACACTCACATGAAAGCACATCAATTTTTACCCATGAGTTTTCAACATCTCTTACATACTTTTCAACGCCCTTTCTAGAATTTAGAATTAGCTTTGAATATCTTCGAATAGTTTTGAATATCTTAGTATATAAATGAAAATGACGAATGTTCGAAGAAATTGAATGCAGTGTCATTTATCATAATAAGCTTAGCAAGAAGTTTATCCACCATCATCTTTGTCCTTTTGCTTACAATGAACAACCTAAAATGACTTCTGGTGTGCTCTCTCAAATGGTCTTAGATTTAAGTCCCATAATATCCGTATATTTGAGTTTCTCCCGCATCCTTACTAACTTTAGCCCAAAAAATACGTCTTGTAGGCTAAATAATAAAACCAGTGTGTTTTGTTTAGTCAATAATTTGGCCCGGGTATTCAAATAAAGAAAGTCAAATATTATCAAAAAGATTTTTTAAACTAAAGTATTATATTCTGCTCCCTTGACAGCTGGAATCAAGAATATTATAATACAAGTATCTTAGTTCCCTCACAGAAGTGAAGCATGGGGAATAAGGACCATGTAAAATTTGATGACCATCGTTTTCTTATGAATAATCCAAATAGTATTTGATCAATTTATACGAACCAACTGACTCTTTGCCTGATTGGTTCAAAGTACGAATTCCCTCCCCAAAGACTTTTTTTTTTTTTTTTTGTCCTTAATTAAGGAGTAATTTAGAATAATTAATTTTTTTTGAGAATCTCCTTGGTTTTTCAGATATAGACTAAAATTTTATAGTAATTCCCATATTGAAGGGAAAAGTTCAAACTTCTCTAGAAGATTTGTTGTGGTTAAATTAAAAATTAAAAAAAAAAAAAAGTCAGATGGGAATTTTATAGTAATTCCCATATTTAAATTTCAAATTTGATTAGTTACTAAATAACCCCTCCCGTAATGCAACTATTCATAGAATATGAATATCCAATTTAAAATTAATTAACAATAGATGAAGAGAATTAAGATCTTTTAGTATTTAAGGTTAATCTTTTCGTTCTATGTGGGCACTCGTGTGTGACATGGGTTCTAGTCTAATAAAATAATTAATTTGTAATCCCTAACAGCTACTCACTTTACTCAATTGGCATCCATTCTTTGAGTCTTCAACAGTAGCAACACTTGGAGGAAGGAAGAATCGAATCTAGAACTCGAATAAATAATCTTAATCACTAAAACTATAAACCCCTTACTGTAATAGTTGTATTTTATTCTTACAATTTTGAAATTAGTTAATACCATGTTGTCAATCACATTACGGAAGCTTTTTAACAAAGGTGATGAATATTGTGACAGTTGAATTACGCGCGTAAGAATAAGACCATCTAGAAATGGTCGGCTTCTGCGAACGTTAAGGGACTTTTGAAATTTCCTAAGCCATCACAAATCGCCTTTTTTTCAAATGAAATATCTTCTATCTAGAATTTTAATAGAAAGAACGCCTCCATGGCAGCAGCAAAGATATGAATTTCACACGGAAAAATATGTTTAAGAAACAACGGAAGAAAGTCCCATTTGGTTGGTATTTTTATATATTATATTTTGCTGACAATTCCCATTGGAGTTACACGAAGTAGATATTTTTCTTGCTTTTTTAATATCTTAAAAAAGTTTAGAGACTTTTCTTCCTTATGTCTCTATAAATTCTCACCCAAAGCTCCTCACAGATGTAGTTTCTTCCTTGCATGTTCTCATTCTTCACCAGACAATAATGATCTCTGTGTGAAGAATTTTGGGAAGACAAAAGAAAAGCATAGTCTGGGAGTATATTTGATCATCAATTCTTTCAATCACTTCCCAAACAATTGGGTTGTACTTTTCCAACCCATCATCTGAAATTTTGAGTTGAGAGTAATTATTTGATTGGTTTCGGGCCATCAAAATGGCGGCGTCTTTGGTGGGAGATGACTTAGCTAGGCAGAGTAGCAGCCGGAGGAGCTGGCGTTCTTCCAGTGTTAGAGAAATGTGGAACACACATGATGTGTTCCAGCAGAGCAGCAGGCAGCAGACGGTGAATGAGGAGGAGGAGCTGAAGTGGGCCGCCATAGAGCGGTTGCCAACGTATGATAGGATGAAAAGGGGGATGCTCAGACAATATATGAGCAATGGGAGGGTTGTAGCTGAAGAAGTTGATGTTGCACACCTTGGAGATCATGACAAGAAACAGTTGATGGAGAGCATACTTAAGGTTGTTGAGGATGACAATGAGAGGTTCTTGAAGAGGCTCAGGGCCAGAAATGACAGGTTTGTATTGTCTCCCTTTCTATTATATATAGTTTGTTTGGTTGATGAGAAACCAGGAGGAAAACAGAAGTGTTGGACTTTGAAAGTTTAGGTTGCCTTTGGCTTCATAAAACATACAATTGAAAGATGTATTTTTGCTTAGTTTGCTTGCTAAATATGTTTGATTTGGATTACCTTGTAATTTTTTTTTTTTTTTCTTGGGAGACAGGGTTGGTATTGACATTCCAAAGGTTGAGGTTAGATACCAGAATATATCAATAGAGGGAGATGCATATGTTGGCACCAGAGCACTTCCAACTCTGCTAAATTCCACCTTGAACCAACTAGAGGTATTGTTTCAACATTTTTTCAATGCCGAACCTTATTTCTTGATCTAGTGTTCCGCTAGTGAATTCCTAGATTTCTAAATTTCTATATCTGTAAATAGGGACTGCTTGGATTGATTGGACTCTCACCCTCAAAGAAAAGAGTTGTCAAGATACTTCATGATGTGAGCGGTATTGTTAAACCATCAAGGTATACTCATGTTTCTCTGAAAAGAAGATGGAAACTATTTTATTGGTATGCTACTCATGTGAAGTAGGCTTGTTTCTGAACTCCAACCGTGATTTTGCTTGTTTTGTTTGCTTTTCAGGATGACACTGCTTCTTGGACCTCCATCGTCAGGAAAAACAACACTGCTAAAAGCACTTGCTGGCAAACTGGATAGGGATATAAGGGTTTGCCATCCTCTCTGTCTCTTTACCAGTTATCAGTATTAGTGTGCATACATGTGTAGGGACTTTCCATATGTATTGACAAGTTGGGGTTATAAACAGGTAACTGGGAAAGTGACTTACTGTGGCCATGAATTCAATGAATTTGTGCCTCAGAGAACCTCTGCTTATATTAGCCAGCATGATCTTCATTATGGTGAGATGACAGTTCGTGAAACGTTGGATTTCTCTGGACGTTGCCTGGGAGTAGGAACAAGGTATGATATGCTAGTAGAGATGTCTAGACGAGAGAAAGATTCAGGTGTCAAACCAGATCCCGAAATCGATGCATTCATGAAAGCCACATCTATGTCGGGCAAGGAAACCAGTTTGATCACAGATTATGTTCTTAAGGTTTGTTGATCCAATCACAAGAATATATCATTGCTCTCTTATTCTACAAGCCTAACAAATTTTTGTTCTTATGACAGATACTTGGATTAGACATCTGTGCTGATATAATGGTGGGTGATGGCATGAGAAGGGGTATATCTGGTGGACAAAAGAAACGTGTAACTACCGGTATGTTACTCTATGCTTTCCAATCTGTTTCTGAATATGAATATGTGTAATATATTGACCATGATATTTCTGCGTATGTAGTTTTAACTTTAAAGATATTTTACTAGAAACGTAGGTGCTAATGCAATTAATACCAAGAAGTGATTTTTTTATTATCTAATAATAGGAATGATTATTGATGTGCAAACATTCTCTGTAATGGTCATAACTGGTGGTGGTTGCTCTTAATGCAGGAGAAATGTTGGTTGGACCAGCGAAAGCTTTTTTTATGGATGAAATATCAACGGGGCTGGACAGTTCCACAACCTTTCAAATTGTCAAGTTCATGAGGCAGATGGTTCATATTCTGGATGTGACAATGGTCATCTCTCTCTTGCAGCCTGCACCGGAGACGTATGATCTTTTTGATGACATTATCCTTCTTTCTGAGGGTCAGATTGTGTACCAAGGTCCACGTGAGAATGTGCTTGAATTCTTCGAATATATGGGGTTCAGATGCCCTGAAAGGAAAGGTGTTGCAGATTTCTTGCAAGAAGTGACCTCAAAGAAGGACCAAGAACAATACTGGTATAAGAAGAACCAAGCATACAGATATGTCTCAGTGCCTGACTTTGTACAGGCTTTCAAATCATTTCATGTTGGCCAACGACTTTTGGAAGACCTAAGAGTTCCATATGATAAAAGAGCAGCCCATCCTGCTGCCTTGGTGAAGGAAAAGTATGGAATATCGAATATGGAACTCTTCAAGGCATGCTTTGCAAGAGAATGGCTGCTGATGCAGCGTAACTCTTTTGTATACATATTCAAAACTACCCAGATAACAATTATGGCAACAATTGCTTTCACGGTATTCTTAAGGACAACAATGAAATACGGGGAACTAGAGGATTCGGCAAGGTTTTGGGGAGCACTGTTTTTCAGTCTCATCAACGTCATGTTTAATGGAGTGGCAGAGCTTTCAATGACAGTTTTCCGGCTTCCTGTGTTCTTTAGGCAGAGGGATGCCTTGTTCTATCCTGGGTGGGCTTTTGGCTTGCCCATTTGGATAACCAGAATTCCCATTTCGCTGATGGAATCTTTTTTATGGACAGCCATAACATATTACACCATAGGATTTGCACCTGCTCCTAGTAGGTAAGTTGTAATTTATTCTCACATTGTTGTCACAAGTTTTAGCTTTGTGATGCTAAATAAATGACGGAAAAAAAAAAAATTTAGTGGTGGTGGATCTTCTGTCTGACATATGTCCAATATTATCAGGTTCTTCAAACAGTTCTTGGCTTTCTTTGGTATACATCAGATGGCAGTCTCCCTCTTCCGTTTCATTGCTGGCCTTGGTAGAAGTGAGGTTGTTTCGGGGACAATCGGTTCCTTTTCACTGCTGTTGGTTTTTATTCTAGGAGGTTACATTGTTGCTAAAGGTTAGAATCCTTCCCTGTTTACTGTCAAAGTATTTTGTTTGAAAGTAAGCTACTGTTTAGATCAATTTTCCTGCTAGATTTTTTCATATGTTTTGAAATGTTCAACATATTCTCATTTTGCTGTGCAGATGATATTGAACCATGGATGATATGGGGATACTATGTTTCACCTATGATGTATGGACAAAATGCAATTGCTATCAATGAATTTCTTGACGACAGATGGAGCACTGTAATTTCTCTTAAATCTCGCTCAACTAAATTCTCACTCTACATTTAACAATTGTAATTTTGAGTTTTACATTCAGGTTCAACTAGTGTTTAAGCTTAATCAAACTTTTTTTATCCCGTGGCGCAGCCTATCAGTAACGCCCGTATGCCTACTGTGGGAAAGACCCTTCTCAAGGAGAGAGGCCTGTATACAGAGGAATATTGGTATTGGATTTGTATTGGGGCACTCTTCGCGTTTTCAGTTCTTTTTAATGTTCTTTTCATTGCATCACTCACCTTCTTAAACCGTAAGTAAACAATTCATTTATTTTCATTGGACTATTGTTATGGTAACATGGATTGAAGCATTGATTATTTATTTTTCTTTTTCTGACTCAATTTTAGCTCTCGGTGAAACCAAAACTCTGATCGAGAATGATGACTCTGAAACAAAGAGGAAACAGCAATTGTCCAATTCAGAAGGTTGAAATATTATATATCTTGTGGATCTTAACTTGAATGGTTTCACTGTTTCTGCAAGATGGGATGCGTTTCATATGTTTGATAAAGAATTACTTCAGCCTTTGCTAGCTGCAAATTCTAGTTTCCACTTGCGTATTTTCTTTTGTGTCATCACATTGTGGTCGTAGTACAAATTCTACTGCAGAAACCTTACATCTCGAGTAGCAGATTAGCTAATAAAATAATTTTCTTGTCTCATATATGACGAACAATTACAGGTATTGATATGCAAGTTCGAAATGCTCAAGGAAGTACTAGTTCAAATGTTAATGTTGCAAGCGGTCAAGCCAAACGAGGAATGGTTATGCCCTTCCAGCCCCTTTCACTTGCTTTCAACCATGTCAATTACTATGTGGATATGCCTGTGGTAAGTCGCTTTTTCTTTTTGCTCCACTGAGCTTTATATTTCTAGTGTTATTATATGATAACTTATCAAAAGAAAAGCTAACTAGAGTTATAAACTGGAAGAACATTGTTTCATCTTTCACAGTAGTTACTTTCTATTAACCGTTGACATGAATTTATGTCTAAGAAACTATGACCTTGATTTATTGATGACAAACACTTTTCTGTGTCAAATATGATTCTTGGTAGTAACGATTTTTTGTGCTTTTCAGGAAATGAAGAGCGAAGGGATTGAAGAGACTCGACTGCAACTACTTAGAGATGTTAGTGGTGCATTTAGGCCAGGTATTCTGACTGCATTGGTTGGTGTTAGTGGTGCTGGAAAAACCACCTTGATGGATGTCTTAGCTGGAAGAAAGACTGGCGGGTACATTGAAGGAAGTATTAGTATCTCTGGATACCCAAAGAACCAAGCCACATTTACTCGGGTCAGCGGTTACTGTGAACAGAATGACATTCATTCACCATATGTTACTGTTTATGAATCTCTCGTATACTCTGCCTGGCTGCGTCTTTCGAGGGATGCTACGAAGGATAAACGGAAGGCATGTTTTTTATTTAACAACCTCAATATTTAGCTGTTCCAACATTTAGTTTCTGACTACATGTCACTAAACTGACAATCATATTGCTCCATATAAGAACGGGATGAGATGGATGATGTAGCTGACTTTGATTTTCTTCTTCTTTTCTTTAGATGTTTGTTGATGAGGTTATGGATTTGGTCGAGCTTAATCCGTTGAGGAATTCTTTAGTTGGACTGCCAGGAGTTGATGGACTTTCAACTGAGCAGAGAAAGAGGCTCACTATTGCTGTAGAGTTGGTTGCAAATCCATCCATCATCTTTATGGATGAGCCAACATCAGGTCTTGATGCTAGAGCAGCCGCTATTGTTATGCGTGCTGTAAGAAACACAGTCGATACAGGACGAACTGTTGTATGCACAATTCACCAACCGAGTATTGACATTTTTGAAGCTTTTGATGAGGTAGGAACAACTAATACAATTTATTGAATTTGTAACGTTGTCATTTCATGTACCATATTTATTATTTATTTATTTTTTCCTTGCAGCTTTTCTTAATGAAAAGAGGAGGACAGGTGATTTATGCTGGACCTCTTGGTCATCAGTCTCATGAGCTTGTTGAATACTTTGAGGTAAGTTTATACTTTACCTTGTATGCTCAGTTCCTATTAAATTATATCCAAACAGAATATACTGGAACTGAATTTGGTTAGCCCTTTTTTTCCTAAATTTTCTTAGGTTAGCCCTAACTTACTCTTATCTCCTAACGACGCATTTAGACTCTGGTGCATATTGTTGAATATATTAATGATTGAATCCTCCATCTCAATGCAATTCTATGATCTTATCCAGCAAGAAATATTATCCTTGGACCCATGAGTTTTAGAGTTGCAAAGTTTGAATAATATCTTAATCCTCTTGCAGGCTATCCCTGGAGTTCCCAAGATCAAAGAAGGCTACAATCCTGCTACCTGGATGTTAGACGTCAGCTCTGCTGCAGTTGAGGCTCAAAATAATATTGACTTCGCAGAAATATATGCAAACTCTGAGCTCTACAGGTAAGCAAGATGTATTGTATTCAATTAATTTCTATTTTCTTTTTCCCACAAACCCCTTCTTTGTATGCACAAAAATTCTTCAACAATTATTTTCAATTGTTCAGGAGAAATGAGGAACTTATCAAGGAACTAAGCATTCCACTACCCGGCTCCAATGACCTTCACTTTCCCACCCAGTTTTCTCAAAGCTTCATAGTTCAATGCAAGGCTTGCTTTTGGAAACAACACTGGTCATACTGGAGAAATTCGCGATACAATGCCATTAGGTTTTTCATGACGGCTGTCATTGGCATAATCTTTGGTGTAATCTTCTGGAGCAAAGGAGACTCGCTGTAAGTTTAAGAACTTCATTATGAGCTACATTTTTTGTTAATATCTTCCTTTGAATTTGTGATTATACGATTTAAGTTGCATGTTTTGTTCAATCACTTATACTAATTTTATCTTGTAAACAGACATAAACAACAAGACCTGATCAATCTTTTGGGAGCTACCTATTCTGCTGTTCTTTTCCTTGGAGCTGGCAATGCTTCTGCTGTGCAATCCGTGATTGCAATTGAGAGAACAGTTTTCTACCGTGAAAGAGCAGCGGGAATGTATTCAGAGTTGCCTTATGCATTTGCTCAGGTAAGAATACTGGAAATTATACTCGGTTATGCGTTCGTTTTTCATATCATTAAAATCTCATTATTGATGCATCTTTTGGTGTTATAGGTGGCTATTGAGACAATTTACGTTGCAATCCAAACCTTTATGTACTCGTGTATTCTGTATTCTATGATTGGGTACACTTGGAAGGTAGAAAAGTTTTTGTACTTCTACTACTTCGTATTCATGTGCTTTACCTACTTCACGATGAACGGAATGATGATGGTTGCACTAACTCCTAACCATCAAATTGCTGCAATCGTTTCGTCTTTCTTCACGAACTTCTGGAACTTGTTCTCTGGTTTCCTCATAGCCCGGCCGGTATGTCATTTGAAACTCAGTTATTCTTCTTATTTTCATGTCTGAGAATGTTAAACCGATGTTCAAATTTCTAAGGAACCCAGTTCGAGTCGTCGTCTTGATTTGTCATTGCAACCATAATAACAATTCATGCTTAATTTTGCAGCTAATCCCAGTGTGGTGGAGGTGGTACTACTGGGGGTCTCCAATTGCTTGGACAATTTATGGCATCATGGCATCTCAATTTGGTGACGTTAAGACCTTTATTGATACTCCTGAAGGATCTCAGAGAGTGGATCTATACCTTAAGAAAAATCTAGGTTATGAACATGACTTTGTAGTACCTGTGTTCTTCGCTCACATAGGTTGGGTCCTGCTCTTCTTCTTTGTCTTTGCCTATGGTATCAAGTTCCTTAACTTCCAAAAGAGATAAACAACTTCACTCTGCAGCCGAGCCGAGTAACCTTCAGGATGTCAAATACATTTTTCTGGGTAAAATTAGCATAGTAGTGAGTCAGAGAGAAGAAATCTCATCACTACTCTTTTTGTCTTTTTTATATATACATTTTGTAGTTTGATTGGCTTGGACATCTTTTCCCTATTAATTTGTATAATCAATTTTATTCTTCAATATCTAATAAAAAGCCTTGTGATTTGTTCTTTTTAATATGAAAATACTGGTTATGCTCTTCATTATCATTTAGGGTGTGAAAGTAAGATGAATAAAGGCATCTACACCAAAAGCTCTTCACTTGAGCTGTACAAAGAAAAACATAGAGTAATCTGGTCTAATATTGCAGAATATACATCAGATTTTGGTTGATAAGGATTGATACTGAGATGGCCATCCAATCAACCAAACAGAAAAACAACAGATTTTGACCTAAGCTACTGAAAAACATAAAATTACAGATGAAGACTAGAAATTAAGATTTAACTCGGAATGAGGGTGATGTTGTGGGTCTTGTAGCAACATGGTTTCAAGAGGCGCCCCCAAAAAATCACTCAAGTCATTGTCACAGAATTGCAAATCTTCTTGCATCAAACCAATCTCACAATCAGTCAACAGCAACCTAATGTCATCATGCTCATCATCAGTAATATGATTAGTACTCTGAGGTTGCACATCATCTTCCATTGCACCATTATCATTTTGATCTTCATCACCCAATACCCAACTGAGAAAATCATAAATAGTATCCACAGTTGGCTCATAATCATCAAGATTATCACAAAACTGCATATCATCTTCCATCAAACCAATCTCACAATCACTCAATAGCAACTTCATATCATCATCACTAATTTCCACACTTGGCACAGAAGGTGGTTGCGGCTGCGGCTGCTCTTGTGGTTCTTCTGGCAATTCAAGATCATAAAGTTGCAGATAATCTTCCATTAGACCAACATCATTATGATCATCATTACCCATTAACAAACTGAGATAATCATTTGCATCCACAGTTGGCTCATGAATTGATGAAAGATAATCTTGCTGAAATTGACCAATTAAATTGGGTTTGGGTGTGGGTATGACGACTTTACCTGGATCAAGATTCAAATTAATCTCACCAATTAAATTGGGTTTGGGTGTGGGTACGACGAGATCAGTTGGATCAAGATTCAAATTAAGATTAAGAGATGATAGTTGTTGTTGATCTGCTGCATCTGGTTCCATGATATTCTTGTACAAGTCCATGAAACTGCACTTACCGTCATCCCTCATCATCTTCATCGTCACAGCTCCGATCCTCTCATTCAAAGACTCCAACTTAGCCCCCAAGCAATTATCTTGAATACCCAAATCCCGATTTTCTCGATCATCAACAATTTCCAAGAAACCCTTTTCGACGGAGAACAGACCCTTTTCAATTCCATCTTTGAAACCCCTCTTCAGATTTTTGTACTTGAGTAGAACTGATTTCAAATCTTGTTGGTTTTCCGGCCAAGCGTTGATCTTGCCGTCGGCACCAACAGCGATCATGTAAACGGCAATATCGCACAGCTTCGAGAGTCGGCCGGCCTTATTCTTCAGAGTGGAGCCTCTCTTGGCCATGGCTGTTTTCTGAGGCTTCAAAGCATCAGAGACCCTTTTCATCTTCATGGACGCTGAAACCCTAGGGTTTGATTTAGGAAGAGCCATAAATCAATAAATCAATTTCGAGTGGAAATTAATTGCATAACAGAGAGATTAGCAATGCAGTCAGTGCGATTAATTAGCGACTGATCAAAACTTGCAGAGAATGGCAGTGAAAGGTAGTGAATGTAGCGATGGTGTGAAATGAGAGAGTGTGAGCGAGGAAGATGAGGGTATGGCGGTATTTATAGAATTTGCGATGAGGGTATAGTTGGTATTACAGGGAAAGTAACCGTTACGCGGAAAGTAGTATATCATCACACTATCGGTATTACAATAAATGCTGTATTTTATTGTCTTATTTTATTTTATTTCCTCTTTGCCCATACGTTTACTGATCCTCGATTCATTAGAAAATTAAATGAGAGTTGATTACTAGATTAGATTCATTTGAACACAAACTTAAAAGGAGATAAAATATGATGAAGAATTAAAATAAAGGATCCAAAAAGTTCACTGTTTGTACATTAAGGAGCAAAAATGATCAAAAAGTAATTGAGAGGATGCATATTCTTAGTAATTTAAAGATCAAAATGCCAATCGGGCCCAATATAGAGACTATTCTCAAAACTTTTAGTAATTAAATATTGAAATTTGAAAATAATGGCATAATGACATATTTTGTAATTTTGATGTTCTTTAATTATATTATGGTAAAAGTAGGTACTATATTTTGGCTTTTGGCTTTATTCTAATTAGCTGAAACTGAATTCTTATTACCTAAATAATAAATTATTTTGTGTGTGAAAACTAAAGTTCCCGAATTAAGGAAAGTCAAGAGGAAATGTAACTAATATTCCTCTTTAAATAATTAAGATTGCTCAATAGTTACGACTTAGTTGAATATTCTCTTCTGAAATATAAAGTTTCTGAAAATATTTATAACTTTAATTTTTAAAAAGAAAAGTGGATTTCAACTTTGAAGTAAACAAAAGTCTTGCATAAGCAAAAACCTCACTCCCTTGGACTGTGCTAAATAGGGCTTGAAGCCTATGTTTGGTAAAACAAGGGACTAAGTTAAATGAGATTGTGGAGTCCAACAGTAAAAAAACCTCTTCACTCGCTCTCCTTATACAGAGAGCCTAAAATTCGGTTCTCAAAATAAGTCCTTCACTGAATTGAGAACACGCGACTCTGCCTCTCTCCCTCTCTCTCTCTCGTTCACGACTCTGGCTCTCTCTCTCGTTCGCGACTCCGGCTCTCTCTCTCTCTCTCTCTCTCTCTCTATCGTTCGCGACTCCGGCTCTCTCGTTCGCGACTCCGGCTCTCTTTCTCATATGCTCTCTCTCTCTCTCTTTGCAACATTTTTGAAAGGTAATTTTTCATGGGTATTGCTTTTTCTTTGGGAGTTATTGAGAAATTTCATTGTTAGGTTGTTATTTTCTATCTATCCTCTGTTTGGTTGCTGGGAATTGTAGGCAAGAAAAAGGGAAAATCTTCCATATTTGTGTTTTATGCTGTTATAGATTATATAATAATTAGTGGCTTCACTTAAGTTAAGTGGATAATGGAAATCGAATTAAAAAATTTAGCTGCATGTGTCATTTTAGATTCAATTTCTGAGCAACCAAATAGTGCATTAGGGTTTGAATGTGGATCTGTGTATTTCTGTGAAAAATTTGCTTCACTTTGCTTCACTTTTGATGTAGTATTTCTATGTTTTGCTTCACTTTTACTGTAGTATTTCTGTGATAAATTTCCTTGTTTTGGATTGCAATTCAAAAACTATACTATTTCTAAAAATGGACATCCATTTTAGAAATTAGAGTTGTATCCCAATTTTTTTAAGTTAAACTTTTGTTTGGCAGGGCATATTGGCTTGTTTGGATCTGTGTGGGTTTAAATGTTTCAATTGTTTCCATTGTTTGGATCAGTCAGCCAAGTACTTGTTTCCTCTGTTATATTGCAGTTTTTGGATCATATTGGATTATTACAGTGAAGCTATTTATGCTTGGTTGTAGAGGTGTTTTGTAGAGGTGTTTTGTTGTCACTGCTTGAATCATTGAATGGGCTTGAAGGCCAAGTTGGTTAGTGAAATTTTAGTTTCTCCATTGCTCTATTTGGCATAGTAAAATCACTTACTCAAAAACCTACCTAGCTCTATATTTGGTTCACTAATTACTAGTCATGCCTAACACTAGTCTGCAGATCATGATGTTTTGTTTTTCTGGTGTTCCTGTGATCTTCTTGGCCACTCTTGTTTTTGTTCTTCTGTATTTTTTGCTTTTCCTGGTATAAAAGTTCTTTTTTTTTTTTTTTTTATAAATAAAATGAAGTTGGATCATGGTATTCAAACAGGACTTGTTGGAGGCACACCTATTGTAAGGATATCATCAGATGCATATTGTGGATGGTGAGTGGTTGCTATCACTATTGTTTGATTACACATGGGCTAAGAATCTTGTTCTGTTAATAACATTGTTCTGTTTAGATTCAAAGATTTTGTTTTGTTATTCTTAGGGTTGAAAATTTACCTCATTGACCCTATAATAATTTTGTTTTTGGAGTTGTATTCCTTTTTTTGTTTTGTTATTCTTATGGAATACGGCTATTATTGCAATGCCTTGTTGAGAACTTGCTTGTCAGTTGAGCGATTGCAGGTATGGTTATGCAAATTGTGTTATAATATTAAACTGAATTATTGATCTCTAATCTACAATTGACTTTGAGTATGACTGAAAAGATTATTGAGCAATAAGTGTCTGGATGGTTGTGTTATAATATGAAATCTGATTTTTGTTAATGAACTGCTCAAGAATATGATTTTTCGTATATGGATTTTGGAAAATTCTTGTGTTGGTTGAGTTATACAATGAAATCTCAATTTTATCTTGAGTATAAACTGCTCGCCAATATGATTTTGCAAATATGTATATTGGGCGATTTGAAGTGATATCTTATGCAAATTTAGAACCTTACACTTTTTAATCTTATGTTCATATTCCTGTTGTTTATGTTTCCATTTTATATGCTCTTTTCATGTTTATTTCAGTATGTGAGACTTATGAAACGGAAGGACACCTACACCAAAATGCAATTGGACAAAGTTCGAGATGAATGAGCAAGTCAAGTCATATATTAGAGTGGCTTTTTGTTTGAAATAAGCATTCTCCCTTCATTTTAAATGTATTTTTGTTCTAGTATGTTGCTTAAAGACAAGTATGGAACATATGTGGGGTTGGAAAATTTGTGATTTATGGAAGTGTTGGATGTATATTTGATGTATGGATGTATTTAAATTTATATATGGTTTTTAATGTGCAATGGGCAACGCTACATGATATTGTTCATAACAACCTCAATTTTGCACAAACAAATAAAATTTAAAATAACAACAATACTCATAAGACAACTGAGTGGTGGTCGGTGGTTATTATTGATATATTAATCAAATTCTTTGTATTTGCATACAATTAAAGACTTAATTATACATAAACTCGATGGAATTTATAACCTTAATAACAAACAAAAAGTCTTTGGTTTGGAGGAAAAGAAATGTACATGTGAATTTGGTAATTATAATAACCAAAAAAAACTTACATTTAATTTTTAAATTTTAAAAATAATTATTTTTTAGTCCGACACAGCATCAAACATAGGTCTTCACTATTTTTACAATCCAGCTTCTTAGTCCGACGCAGCACCAAACGTAGGTCAGTACTTAATCCAGCTTAGGCCAATCCGAGCTAATCCTAGGCAGTCCCAGGATTTAGTCCAGTCCATGACAGTCCGCCGTACCAAACGACCCCTTAAGGAATTGAACAGAACAAGAACAGAGATAAACAAACAACATGTAGTTTTCATTATGTCCAAATATAGCTTTTAGGATCACACTTGATAAAAATTCAAACATAACAAGAAGAAAATTACAGATAAAAACTAAAACTAAATAGGCTGCTGCTCCTGTGGGTGTTGTAGCAACATTGTTTCAAGAGGGGCCAAAAAATCGCTCAGGTCATCATCACGAAACTGCAAATCATCTTGCATCCAAGCAATCTCACAATCACTCAAAAGCAATCTAATATCATCATCACTAGTAATAATAGTATCCATACTTTGCACAGAAAGTGGTTGCTTCTCCAGCTGTTGTGGTTCTTCTGGCAACATTGTGTCAAGATCATGGAGTCGCAAATCATCTTCCATTACAGCAATATCATTATGATGATCACCACCCAATACCCAACTGAGAAAATCATCAAGAGTATCAACCGTTGGCTCATAATCATCAAATTCGAAACCATTACAGGGTAGTTGTTGATCTACTGCTTCCAGTTCCACAGAACTCTCCATGATCCTCATCTTCCTCATCACAGCTCCAATGCTTTCATTCAAAGCCTCTAACTTGGACTCCAAGCAATCATCTTGAATACCCAAATCCCAATTTTTTGGATCCTCAACAATTTCCAAGAAACCCTTTTCGGCAGAGAAGGAACCCTTTTCAATTTGACCTTTCAAAACCCTCCTCAGCTTAGAGAGTTCGTTGGTCTTCCTCTTCCTCAGAGCGGAGCATCTCTTGGCCATGGCCGTTTTCCGAGGCTTCATAGCATCAGAAACCCTCTTCATCTTCATGGCTTCTGATTTCTTAGGGTTTGATTTAGGAAGAGCCATTGATGAATTAATTAATCAATTTCGAGTTGAAATTAATTAAATTAACAGAGAGATTAGAGATGCTGCAAGTGCGATTAATCACCAGACGATCAAAAATTCAGACAAATTTAATTGTTGTGGAAAGTAGTGAATATCGATGGCGATGAGATGAGACAGAGTCACAGAGAGCTATAGCGGCATTTATAGACTTTGAGATTAAGGGCATAATGGATATTATACAATATTCCTTCCTACGGGAAAGTAGCTGTTAGCCATAAGGGAGTAATGACCAGTCTGTCCTCTCCTTAATTCATAAATTGATTTTGTACATCTAACAACTAAATGAGAAACTCAATTGGACATACACCGACAGTTGAACTAACACATTTTCAATATGGAAAATCACGGTAAATACATATATAAAAGATTTTTTTTGTTGCCAATATACATAAAATATTTCTTACTTGAGCAAAATATACTGGTCATGTCGCCCTCAATTTATTTTAAGTGTAATCCTATATTTACAATGGTTTAATATTTGTCTTTTAAAATAGGCTTATTTGTGGAAAGCCCATAAATCAAGCCATTATGTTCGATTTTAGTGAATATTCAATGCTTGAAATGTGCTTAATGATTACGATTGGTCAATATTTATCATTGAGCTGAACATTGTTCTCATAAATGTATAAGTTTATGAAAATATCTGTTAATTATGTAATTGAGATTAATAACTTTAATTGGTTTTACACATCATTAGAATGGTCAAAATTAAGGATATAAACCAAAATAAAAATATGAATTATGACAAAATTTGGAAGTTGAGAATCGCCAAGTGATCATTCTCAGCTTTCATTGGCTCTGCCGGTGACTTCATCCCAACTACACAGGGAAGATTAGACAAAAACACAGGGAAGATTAGACAAAAACTAGTACAGTCTAGTATAATAATCTTCCCCGTCACAAAATCAAACCAAATTACAGCACAAAGCCATCGTCACCCGCAAAGGGGACGGAGACTGCACCATAATGGCCACAAAGGAGGGGATACACCACCACCACACAGGTTAGCATCGCTGCACATAGAGACCCACCGATCTTCCGCCAAAAATAAAAATTCCCCAAAAATCGAAAACACATCAGCACCTGAACGTTCCTCCAAAAGTCACCTTTTCCAACACACTTGAATCTATCAATGTACCAATGACAACACCAAGGTATATACCAAAAGATTGACACCAAGAGAATGGAGAGTATTGGTACAAGCACCAGATCAAGAACCATAGCAAAAGCTCTAAACACACTCTGAGAAAAGAGTGATGAAGCGCTTATAAATATGGTTGCTGTATCCCATGGAGAATCTAGATCCAGAAAGAGGATAAGACAAAATGAGAAGGAGAAGTTGAGGAAAAAGTAAATATGGTTGAAGGGGTTGTTTGGTGGAGAACAAAGGACACAAAATTGGCATGAGACATTTAATCTCAACACATAGCACAAGGCTCAAGCAGACACCACATAAGGGAGAAGCACCCAACTCTCAAAGATAGCCACAGACACAGCCAAACAGGCTCAAACCGAAAGAATGCCAGCTCCACCAAAAAGCCCAAGGCAGGGGAAAAGGGGAGGTAGCAGAACGAGATAAAGAACAAACAAGATAAGGGAAAAGAAAAAAAAAAAACTACAAATTGCTCTGCAAAAACGGAGCAGCCACCTAAGAGGTAGAAGAGGAAGGAAAAGGAAGGAGAAACGGCACGAAAGAGCAACCCAGAAAGGAAAGAGAGAGGAAGAGGAGGAAAGAAAAAAGAAACAAAAACCATCAAAAGGTGGAGTGAAAGAAGAAGGACAAAAGAGAGAGAGAGAGAGAGAGAGAGAGAGAGAGAGGGGAGGAAGGGGTAGAGGGAACAAGGTAGGAAGGGGGAGAGGGGAGGAGGGTCAATGACCACGTCCCATTTGAGCGGCACTAAAGAAAGGGCGCTATGCTCTTTTGTATTGTACATGCACATACGTATTTTTAATGTTTAATACACGTATTTTTTACAAAATTTACGTATTATACAAATATTTCTCACATACTATTGAATAAGAATAATATATGTTATAAAAATTATATTACAATATTATATACTGGCTGATTAATATCTACTTTGGATATGTTGAAACTAGCAAATTAATACGTATAAAGTACAAATTAATGCAATTAGAAGGGTCCTTTTTTCTTTAATTTTTTTAATTAAATTGTATAGCCGTGCGGTTATACCTTTTGAATATAATGTATTTAAATACTATCGCCGGGCGGCTATACTACGATTTTAATTATAAAAAAAAAGGACTTTTTAACACATGGCGCTAGAGGATCCTCTTTTTTATTTTTTATTTTATAATAGTACGGCCGCATGGTTATACTCCGTGTTTTATTTATTTATTTTTAAAGATAGACTAGTTTTGACACGTGGCGACTAATCGGTGGGGTTCTTTTTTATATTAAAAAAATAGTATAGCCGCACGACTAGACTCAGTTTTTTTAATTTTTCATGTATGGCCGCACGACTATACAATTTTACGTGTGGGCGGCAAAGGGTTGTGCATTTGTTCTTTTTTTTTTTATAGGATAAACTGCCGAATACCCCTTTGGACTATTTCGGCTATCAAAATGTCCACCTTCAATTATTTTTTTAGCCAATTTAGCCTTCATATTAAATTTATTCACCAATCTCGCCCCTGCCGTTAGTTTTTCGTAATTCCATCCAAATGCCCGTCAAAAACACCACGTAAGGGTAATCTTGTCCTTTTAACAACTTTGCTGCTTGTCTTCCATTTCACAACTGCACTGCTTGTCTTCCAAAATCACACGAAGATCAACAAGAACTGCTGTAAATCCCTCGAGTTTTGGTTTATTGAATTAATTATATAGAAAAGACAATGCAGACACCAAGCTATCACCCACCTTGCACAAATCTGAAAGTCTGGTGTAGTTTCAGATCCCAGAAAGAACCAAAACCCAAACCATGAAAACTAGATAACAAACCAATTGCCTTGCCTCATTTTCCATTTCCAAATCCATTCGATAAAAAACCCGACCCAAAAAACAAAAGTCTGCTTGCTTTTATCGTTCATGGGAAAGGCACTTCCTTCAGCAACCAGATTCCAAGAGTTCACCAGAGTTGTCTCTACGGACAAGCCAGGCCAGACGCACCAAGCAAGTCTCGCAAGTCCGAATTGCGCCCTCACAAGCACCGAAATAGGAGAGCTTTCGGGTCGACCCGGAGCGAATTAAGCAGAAGATGGAGAGCTCCGAGGCCCAAAGCCGAGTTCCGCTGGCCCAGGTGGTCTCAGACTGCGTGAAACGGTAGTTCCAGGACACGCTCAAGGAGGCCAAGGTGGGTGATAGCTCCACGCAGGTCTTGGTGGGTCAGATGTATTACATCGGTTTGGCGTTTCTAGAGACGCCAAAAAGGTTTGAATTTTATTTTTGGGTTTCTTTGATTCTGCTTAGTTTTTGCTTTCAAATTGTTATATTTGTTTTGTGTGCATTTTTGGATTGGAGGTTAAGGACTTTAAGTTTAAGTTCTCTGTTTTGGTGGAGGAGATGAAGCTGGCGATACCAGTTCAGTCGAAAGAAGGGTTTGTGAGTGCAGAGGAAGTGGAGAAGAAGGTGTCGATGTTGATGGATGGGAAGAGTCTGAGATTACCCTCAACAGAAGCAGCACGTGACATTCACGTGGTATTTTTGACACATATTGGATGGAATTGTAAAAAAACTAACGGCAGGGGCGAAATTGGCAAATAAATTTAATACGATGGCTAAATTGGCTGAAAAAATAATTCATGATGGACATTTCGACAGTCGAAATAGTCCAGGGGTATTTGGCAGTTTACCCCTTTTTTATATATAGTAAATAGTATAGCCGTGTGGCGATACTCGATTTTTCTCAAATGTTTTTTTAAAAATAGTATAGCCGGCCAGCTTTATTGGTTTTTATTTTTTTTTAAAAATTGTCTTCAATAAATAGTATAGACGAGTGGCTATACTCTTTTATATCTATACACATCTCACGTTTTAAAAAAAGGAAATGTAGAATAGTCGTATTGTATATATACACACGTATTTCTAATGTTTAATACACATATTTTTTACAAAATTTCTTATTTTCATGTCTGAGAATGTTAAACAGATGTTCAATTTTCTAAGGAACACAGTTCAAGGAGTCGTCTTAATTTAGCATTGCAACCATAATAACAGTTCATGCTTAATTTTGCAGCTAATACCAGTGTGGTGGAGGTGGTACTACTGGGGATCTCCAATTGCTTGGACAATCTATGGCATCTTTGCATCTCAATTTGGTGACATTAAGACCGTTATTGATACTCCTCAAGGACCTCAGAGAGTGGATCTATACCTTAAGGAAAATCTAGGTCATGAACATGACTTTGTAATACCTGTGTTCTTCGCTCATATAGGTTGGGTCCTTCTCTTCTTCTTTGTCTTTGCCTATGGTATCAAGTTCCTTAAACTTCACTCTGCAGCTGAGCTGAGTGACCTTCAGGATGTCAAATAGATTGTTCCCTATTAATTTAGCATAGCAGTGAGTAGCAGTGATCTTCAGGACAGCTTTTCCCTATTAATTTGTTTAATATGAAAATACTGGTTGTGCTCTTCATTATCACTTGAGTGTCAAACTATTGCAGGATATACATCAGTACTTGCAGAATATACAAACAGTACTTGAATTCTATAATCTGGTCTTCATTAAGTGCCAAACTATTGCAGAATATACATCAGATTTTGGTTGATAAGGATTGATACTGAGATGGCCATCCAATCAACCAAACAGAAAAACAACAGATTTTGACCTAAGCTACTGAAAAACATAAAATTACAGATGAAGACTAGAAATTAAGATTTAACTCGGAATGAGGGTGATGTTGTGGGTCTTGTAGCAACATGGTTTCAAGAGGCGCCCCCAAAAAATCACTCAAGTCATTGTCACAGAATTGCAAATCTTCTTGCATCAAACCAATCTCACAATCAGTCAACAGCAACCTAATGTCATCATGCTCATCATCAGTAATATGATTAGTACTCTGAGGTTGCACATCATCTTCCATTGCACCATTATCATTTTGATCTTCATCACCCAATACCCAACTGAGAAAATCATAAATAGTATCCACAGTTGGCTCATAATCATCAAGATTATCACAAAACTGCATATCATCTTCCATCAAACCAATCTCACAATCACTCAATAGCAACTTCATATCATCATCACTAATTTCCACACTTGGCACAGAAGGTGGTTGCGGCTGCGGCTGCTCTTGTGGTTCTTCTGGCAATTCAAGATCATAAAGTTGCAGATAATCTTCCATTAGACCAACATCATTATGATCATCATTACCCATTAACAAACTGAGATAATCATTTGCATCCACAGTTGGCTCATGAATTGATGAAAGATAATCTTGCTGAAATTGACCAATTAAATTGGGTTTGGGTGTGGGTATGACGACTTTACCTGGATCAAGATTCAAATTAATCTCACCAATTAAATTGGGTTTGGGTGTGGGTACGACGAGATCAGTTGGATCAAGATTCAAATTAAGATTAAGAGATGATAGTTGTTGTTGATCTGCTGCATCTGGTTCCATGATATTCTTGTACAAGTCCATGAAACTGCACTTACCGTCATCCCTCATCATCTTCATCGTCACAGCTCCGATCCTCTCATTCAAAGACTCCAACTTAGCCCCCAAGCAATTATCTTGAATACCCAAATCCCGATTTTCTCGATCATCAACAATTTCCAAGAAACCCTTTTCGACGGAGAACAGACCCTTTTCAATTCCATCTTTGAAACCCCTCTTCAGATTTTTGTACTTGAGTAGAACTGATTTCAAATCTTGTTGGTTTTCCGGCCAAGCGTTGATCTTGCCGTCGGCACCAACAGCGATCATGTAAACGGCAATATCGCACAGCTTCGAGAGTCGGCCGGCCTTATTCTTCAGAGTGGAGCCTCTCTTGGCCATGGCTGTTTTCTGAGGCTTCAAAGCATCAGAGACCCTTTTCATCTTCATGGACGCTGAAACCCTAGGGTTTGATTTAGGAAGAGCCATAAATCAATAAATCAATTTCGAGTGGAAATTAATTGCATAACAGAGAGATTAGCAATGCAGTCAGTGCGATTAATTAGCGACTGATCAAAACTTGCAGAGAATGGCAGTGAAAGGTAGTGAATGTAGCGATGGTGTGAAATGAGAGAGTGTGAGCGAGGAAGATGAGGGTATGGCGGTATTTATAGAATTTGCGATGAGGGTATAGTTGGTATTACAGGGAAAGTAACCGTTACGCGGAAAGTAGTATATCATCACACTATCGGTATTACAATAAATGCTGTATTTTATTGTCTTATTTTATTTTGTAGAGTTTTGTATTTTTCCTCTTTGCAATTGAATAAAAACAAAAATTTATTTGTAGCTTTCTTTTTGCTTAACAATTTGTTTGTCGTTTCAATAGAAGTTGCTGGAAGTATAGAACGTATATCACTACATTTTCATGATATAGATTCATCACTAAAAATTCATTACTTGAAGTTCTACTTTATTTCTACTTATAACTATGGACAAGTATATCATCTACATATGCACTGCAAACACTAGAATATTTTTTAAAAATTTTATCCATCTTTGTTTGAAAAATCCTTCTAGGGTTAGGGTTTTAACAATTAGTTTCCAACATGAGAATAATGCCCTTGCACTCCATTGATCATAGCTTTTTCACTACAACTTCAATTCGCACGTAGTACACGTCGACCAACTTGTGAAAGGAATCGGCGTAATGGCACGAACAAATTTTCCAAAAATCGTCTTGAACAAAAGTGGACCAAAAAGTCACCATTCGCAAAGGGCAAAACGGTCAATTTCCTCTAAAATTTCAAAAATTAAGAGAAATTGGAGGGTATGAAAATGCTAGTGCAAACAGAATACTGAACTGACGTCAGAGCACGTCTCAACCTGTTCATTTCATGTTTAAGTAAGAAATCGCCTACTTCTAGAGAAAAACATCGTAATGTAGTTAAGAGATTGGTTTCCAATATGTGTGATTGTTTATCGGTTCTTTATTTTTTATTTTTTTTATGATAAGGACATTTAGTTTTTGTTTTAAGGATTATGTGTGAGTGGAATATGTGTTTTATAAAGTGAATGAGAGGGGAAATGTAGCTAATATTCCTCTTTAAATAATTAAGATTGCTCAAAAGTTACGACTTAGTCGAAAATTCTGTTCTGAAATATAAAGTTTCTGAAAATATTTGTAATAACACAATAACTAAGATTAATAACTGAGGACAGAACAGATGAGGAATTGAACAGAACAAGAACAGAGATAAATAAACAACATGTAGTTTTCATTATGTCCAAATATAGCTTTTAGGATCACACTTGATAAGAAATTCAAACATAACAAGAAGAAAATTACAGATAAAAACTGAAACTTAATAGGCTGCTGCTCCTGTGGGTGTTGTTGCAACATTGTTTCAAGAGGGGCCAAAAAATCGCTCAGGTCATCATCACGAATTCAGAACCATTACAAGGTCATCATCAAGAGTATCAACCGTTGGCTCATAATCATCAAATTCGGAACTGTTGAGAATCAAAGATTACCCTTCAGTTTAGGGATTGTATAATAGAATAGGAATGTTATATTATTTGATTTCCCGTATATATTCTTTCCTAGCTAGTTAGCTTACTTGTAGGGGAAACCTACGGAATGTATTATATAAACATACATCAACGATCAATAAGAATCATTCAGGTTAAATATCTTTTCATACCTATTTTACATGGTATCAGAGTAGAGGAAACTCTAGCTCTTGGCTCTAGCAGCACTTGTCAAATAGTCACCTTTCAACCTTAATTTTCATCATTCCTTGACGCTGCCACCATGACCAAAGACCAAGAATCCACTGCATCGGGAAGCAAAAATGATGCTTCCGATCCCTTTTTCATTCACCATTCTGATCATCCTGGAATGGTTCTTGTTTCCAAAATCCTTAATGGAAACAATTATGCGACATGGTGCCTCTCTATGCGCATCTCCCTAAGCGCGAAGAACAAATTGGGGTTCGTGAATGGGACAATCAAAGCCCCTTCGGAGAAAACTAATCCTGAGACTTTTGAGGTTTGGCAGCGTTGCAACGACATGGTTTTATCTTGGCTGCTCAATTCGATAGAACCAGATATTGCAGAAAGCGTGTTATACTCCTCCACCGCACAAGAGATTTGGGAGGACCTTAAAGAACGTTTTTCCCAACTTAACGCTCCCCGTATTTTCGAGATACAACGCACCATAGCTTCCCTCTCACAGGAGCAGATGTCTGTTGCTGTTTATTACACCAAGATGAAGAGTCTATGGGACGAGCTGTCTTCTTACAGCGACGTCCCAGCTTGTTCTTGCGGTGCCATGAAGAAGCATGTCGAACAGGAGGAACGAAACTCGTTGATGTAGTTCCTTATGGGGCTTAATGAGTCCTACAGCGCCATCCGAGGCCAAATACTTCTTATGCAGCCTCTCCCTAAGGTTCGCAAGGCTTATTCTTTGATCACCCAAGAAGAAAGCAGCGTGACTTAGGTTCCAGCCAAGCAATCACCGAACCAGCAGCTATGGCAGTTCGAAACAATCAGCGTTCAAATTCTTCTGGGCGCAAACCTCTTCACTGCAGCCATTGCGATCAGGATCACCATACAGTGGACAAGTGCTACAAGCTACATGGCTATCCCCCTGGACACAGGCTTCACAAATCCGGGAAAGGTAAAGGGAAAGGTAGCAGCAGTTCCGCCAATAATGTGGCATCCAATGGTCCATCCTTGCAGGAGATTCACACAGCTATGCCATCTTTATCCGAGGATCAATGTAAGAAAATTCATGCGATGATGAGTGACAACACTAATCCCTCCCACATTGCACCACAAGCCAATACCGCCTCAGCTTCTTCAGGTATTTCCGAATTGTTACCCAATTTACATTGGATAATTGATAGTGGAGCAACTCATCATATTACATCAGATTCGAAATTCCTTACCAAGAGGATGAACACTTCCTCTATGTTGCCGGTCACTATGCCTAGTGGAGAAACAGCGCCAATTGCATCTACTGGGACTCTTCCTTTGAACTCATATTTTTATTTACGAGATGTGCTATGTGTGCCTACATTTAAAGTTAATCTGATGTCCGTAAGTCGACTTACGAAAGGATTACAATGCTCAGTAATTTTCTTTCCCACTTGGTGTATTTTGCAGGATTTGAAGACGAGGACGATGATTGGTTTGGGTAAGGAGCGTGATGGGCTCTACTACCTTGTGGCATTGGCGTCTGACAGAACAACATCCACCATCCAACCTTCCTGTCACCTGGTTACAACTCCTGGAGATTTATGGCATCGCCGTTTAGGGCATATTTCATCCTCTCGTTTACAATTTTTAGCACAACATTTGAATTGTTCGTTTTCTTTCCATAATGTTTGTGATGCTTGCCATTTTTCTAAACAAACTCGCCTTTCTTTTGGCATCAGTTCAATTTCAACTTCAAGACCTTTTTCCCTTATTCATTGTGATATTTGGGGACCTCACAAAGTTCCTTCCCTTTCTGGGGGTCGTTATTTTTTAACTATAGTGGATGATTATTCTCGCTTTACCTGGGTTTTCCTTATGCATCATAAGCATGAAACACAAGGGATTCTAAAATCCTTTTTTTCCATGGTTCAGACCCAATTCACTGCTACAATCCAAGCAATTAGGGTCGATAATGGGGGTGAATTTTCTTCATTGCGAGATTTTTTTAAAGAACAAGGCACCATTTATCAACATTCTTGCATCTACACACCCCAACAAAATGGTGTTGTCGAACGTAAGCACCGTCATATTCTTGAGACCGCACGTGCTTTGCGATTTCAAGCACACTTGCCTCTCCGTTTTTAGGGGGAATGCATTCTCACTGCCGTTCATTTGATTAATCGATTTCCCATTTTAGTTCTTTCCAAACAAACCCCTTTTGAACGTTTATATCACAAAATCCCATCATATTCACATTTAAGAGTATTTGGTTGCCTTGCATATGCTACTATAGTCCACCCTACCAAAAAGTTTGATTCTCGAGCAGTTAAATCCATTTTTATTGGGTACCCACTTGGCCAAAAGGCATATAAACTCTATGATTTGTCCACTCAAAAAATATTCACTAGCCGAGATGTTTTATTTTAGGAAGATGTCTTCCCTTTTTCTACTCCAACGGCTGGTCCCACCACCATCTCAAACACTAGCCTTCCTTTACCCATTTCAGCCCATGACTCATCTCCACCACAAACTTCCAATCTAGCTCCTGAGCCCACGGAGCACACTTTGCCTATTAGTCCAATGAGTTCCACTCCTTTTGCGCCTCCTTCTGCAGATCTTCCTCTTCCAGCACCAGATCCTCTTGCCATCCAATCATCTCATCCACCTACTGCACCGCCTTCACCGGCACCACCCGTTCCACCCACTCGCCAATCTGAACGTCACAAGGTTCCGAATGTGCACCTCCAAGACTATGTTTGCTCTCAAGTAACGCTACCCAACGATGCCCAATCGGAGTCTTCGTCTTCACATCGCACCTCAGGTACTCGTTATCCCTTGAGCAACTTTATTTCTTATCACAGATATACACCAGCACATCTTGCTTTCATTACTCACATCAGTCACAGTGTGGAGCCACGTTCCTTCTCTGAGGCCAATTCTGATCCTACCTGGCAGCAAGCCATGCGCTCTGAACTTCAAGCTTTAGAGTCCAATCATACATGGACTCTTACTCCTCTTCCTCCTGGTAAGCACCCTATTGGTTGTCGGTGGGTCTACAAGATCAAACATCATTCTGATGGATCTATTGAACGGTACAAAGCTCGGTTAGTCGCCAAGGGTTATACACAGACAGAGGGTGTTGATTTTCATGATACTTTTTCTCCTACCGCCAAGATGGTTACTGTTCGCAGCCTTCTTGCACTTGCTGCTGCTTCATCTTGGCCCCTTCATCAACTAGATGTCCATAATGCCTTCCTTCATGGGGATCTCCATGAAGAGATTTATATGACACCACCGCCTGGTCTTCAGCGACAGGGGGAGAATTTGGTATGTCGCCTCCACAAGTCTTTATATGGCCTAAAGCAAGCTTCTCGTCAGTGGTTTGCCAAATTTTCTGAAGCTATTCAAGCTGTTGGTTTTACTCAGTCCAAAGCAGACTATTCCTTATTCACGTGCAAAAGAGGAAAGTCATTCATTGCTCTCTTGATTTATGTTGACGATATATTGATCACAGGAAATAACTTGGGTGCCATTAATTCTCTTAAACGTTTTCTTCATACCCGCTTCCGCATTAAGGATCTCGGTGACCTTAAATTCTTTTTGGGTATTGAAGTTTCACGTTCAAAGAAAGGCATTAGCATCTCTCAGAGGAAATACACCATTGACATCCTTAAAGATAGTGGTTTTCTTGGGGTACGACCTGTCTTATTTCCCATGGAACAAAATTTGAAGTTATCTGACACAGGTGAATTGCTTAAAGATCCAGCCAAGTACAGGAGGTTAGTGGGTCGTTTGATTTACTTGACCATCACGAGACCAGACATTACATATGCAGTGCATGTGCTCAGTAGATTTATGCATGAGCCACGTAAACCTCATATGGAGGTGGCGTTGCGCATCTTGAAGTACCTCAAAAACACTCCAGGACAAGGTTTATTTTTTCCAGCTCAAAATGACTTAAAATTGCGAGCTTATTGTGATTCTGACTGGGGAGGTTGTCCAACCACCAGAAGATCTACCACTGGATATTGTGTTTTTCTCGGAAACTCCTTGATTTCTTGGAGATCAAAAAGACAGAAAACTGTTTCACTTTCTTCAGCAGAAGCAGAATACAGAGCTATGACTGGTGCTTGTTGTGAACTGACTTGGTTGCGTAGTTTGTTACGAGATCTTCAGTTGCCACATCGGAAGGCAGCGATACTTCATTGCGACAACCAAGCTGCGTTACATATAGCAGCAAATCCTGTTTTCCATGAGCGAACACGACACATTGAAATGGATTGTCATTTTATTAGAGACAAAATCCAAGATGGTTCTGTAACGACAAAGCATGTTGCTTCTTCCCAACAAATAGCAGACATCTTCACCAAAGCATTGGGCAAAGATGATTTCGCTCGTATGTCACGCAAGTTGGGAGTTCTTGACATCCACTCTCCAACTTGAGGGGGAGTGTTGAGAATCAAAGATTACCCTTCAGTTTAGGGATTGTATAATAGAATAGGAATGTTATATCATTTGATTTCCCGTATATATTCTTTCCTAGCTAGTTAGCTTACTTGTAGGGGAAACCTACGGAATGTATTATATAAACATACATCAACGATCAATAAGAATCATTCTGGTTAAATATCTTTTCATACCTATTTTACAGGAACCATTACAGGGTAGTTGTTGATCTGCTGCTTCCGGTTCCACAGAACTCTCCATGATCCTCATCTTCCTCATCACAGCTCCAATCCTTTCATTCAAAGCCTCTAACTTGGACCCCAAGCAATCATCATGAATACCCAAATCCCAATTTTTTCGATCCTCAACAATTTCCAAGAAACTCTTTTCGGCCAAAACCCTCCTCAGCTTAGAGAGTTCGTTGGTCTTCTTCTTCCTCAGAGCGGAGCATCTCTTGGCCATGGCCGTTTTCTGAGGCTTCATAGCATCAGCAACCCTCTTCATCTTCATGGCTTCTGATTTCTTAGGGTTTGATTTAGGAAGAGCCATTGATGAATTAATTAATCAATTTCGAGTTGAAATTAATAAATTAACAGAGAGATTAGAGATGCTGCAAGTGCGATTAATCACCAGACGAGCAAAAACTCAGAAAAATTTAACTGTTGTGGAGAGTAGTGAATATCGATGGTGATGAGATGAGACAGAGTCACAGGGAGCTATAGCGGCATTTATAGATTTTGAGATTGAGGGCATAATGGATATTGTACCATATGCTTACCAAATTCTATTAAGAAAAAAAAAGAGAGAATTTTTTAAGTTAGATTAAATCAATTTTTATATGCTTACCAAATTCTATTAAGAAATAGGTAGTGCTAAACTCGCTAGATCTGTTTATCAAAGAAAATTGCTAGAAAGACCACATTTTATATACCCCTTGTGACAGTCTAAATTGAAAACATGATTAGTAATTGAATTTTGTTTTTATTTTAATTTCCTTTCTAAAGAAGAATAGTTTAAAAAATGACCTCTTGACTCCAAGTATGGCCCTGCACGTCCAGACTCAAAATTCACCATTACTCCAAAAACTCCGAAGCCTACCCGTTGATTGCCGAACTGAACCAGACCCGATAACTTTTACATCCAACCAAGTGACCATTGAACCTAATACAGTGACAGTGAGGCTTAACCCGACGTACCTACAGCCTTCGGAATGAACCCCAAAACCCAAACAAATTTAATAATTCAATGTTGGAGTGACTTGCAATCTTGGTATAGGCTCAGCATGACTGTCCTAATTACAATCCAACGTTTCACACTCTAAAAAGGCATTTATAATTACTCATGCATTATTTGGTGAATAAATTTAGGGGAAAAAGTTGGTGCCTCTTGTGTTATTGCATTAATATTTTGCCAAAACATGTTCCCCTACTCAAGAACTAATGTTCTTTCTTTCTTTCTTTCGTTCGCTTTGTTTTCAATTACTTGTCAATAATTATGTTTGAGCAGCCCTGTGATTCATGAAATTTCAAGACTGAATTTCCAGAAAGCAAAACTTGTAACGGATTTGCTCGCTGACCCGAGTTGATCAATGTGCTTTTCTTTTCTTGTTACATTTCCTTTCTTTTATATATGTTGCCAATAGAGCTTGTTTAATGTAATGTATTTAGAATGCTTTAAATCCCCCAGCGAGATTTAAAGAACAAGACAGAATAATCGATTGCTTTGCTGTAACTTCAGGCATTTAAATCATTGTATGTGAGTTGGATATAATTCTAGCCATTTGTCCTTCATTTTAAAGCAAAAGTACTTTAGTTGTATCCATATTCAGAATCTGGTTGCTTTGTACTTGTTTTTGTTTATCTTATCAATCAAATACTATCACTTTTTTTATCTCAAAAATTAAAAATAAAGCAAAAGCACCATATTCCATCACATCCATAAATATAATTTCAAATAGCATTGTCTTCCAACACCTGCTCTAATTCTGACTTTATAAATATGCATATGAAAAGTGAGATTCTTCTTCCACATCCATACGCCTTCTCTTCTCTCTGCTTCTCTCTCTCAGCAGTCAGCAATATGTCCAAATGACTCAGGCGTAGTAGACTTTCTTCTGACTAAGAAAGACTGATCACTATATACATTCTGCCTGTCACGTTTTCTGTAAAGATTTCCAAACTTGTTAATTGCCCTTTCCTTATTCATTTATTCATTCATTTGTGCCACTATGTATTCTCATCTCATACACATGCATATATAGTGTGCATGAATATATTTGGCCAATAAGAAAAAATAGTGTATATTCTTTTGGATTTGTTAGTACCTATCTTGAATTTCTGGTGGCTGGAAACTTTAAAAATGGCGGGAGCATTGGCCGGAGATGGCCTGGTGCGGTCTGCAAGTAACATGAGTTGGCGGACGATAAGCCTTAAAGATATGTGGAATGAGCAGCCAGACGTGTTCCAGAGGAGTGGGGCGGCTGAAGAGGAGGAGGAGGAGCTGAAGTGGGCGGCCATAGAGCGGCTGCCTACATATGAGAGGATGAGGAAGGGGGTGATGAGGCAGGTGATGAGCAATGGGCGAGTGGTGCATGATGAGGTTGATGTTACTAAACTTAGGACTGAGGACAAGAAGCAGTTGATGGACAGCATATTAAAAGTTGTGGAGGATGATAATGAGAAGTTACTTAAGAGGCTCAGGGACAGAACTGACAGGTTAGTATTTTCTTGTCTACAATGTTTTGAATCATTGTGTTATTTGGGGTGGTGAGGAATGGAGGAAAAATAAGGGAGTTCAACTTTAATGTTGTGAGTCTTTTTTTTTTTAATTTTAATGTTCTTAATGTTGTCTCAATTTGGGCCTTAGTTAGTGACTTGGTGACTTTGAGTGAATAATTTTTATTTCTGGGAAATAGGGTGGGAATTGAGGTTCCTAAGATTGAAGTGAGATTTGAGCACCTATCGGTTGAGGGAGATGCATATGTTGGGACCAGAGCACTTCCAACTTTGTACAATTCCACCTTGAATGCAATAGAGGTATAAATTTTCACATTCTTCAACCTTTGTCTGCATTATATGCGTCAAAATGGAATTCCCTTTAATGATCAGATAGTTTACAGTTTGAAATTGCAGATAGTAGTTTCATGTTCTTGCTTATTTCTTTTGTTTTTAGTTGCATAGAGGGTTCTTTCTTTTTCTCATAAAGTTGCAATTTGTATAGGGGGTTCTTGGACTTGTTGGACTCTCTCCTTCAAAGAAAAGGGTAGTAAAAATACTTCAAGATGTGAGTGGAATAGTGAGACCATCAAGGTATATTCCATATATTATAGTTGTTTGCAAGATTATAATAGCATTTTAGCTTTCACGATGCAATTTTTCGTGTTGTAGATGCTAAAAAACCTTGTGCTAGCTGCAATTGGTATACTTAGACTAGCATTGCCTGTCAGAAGAACAGAAGTTGTTGCTACATAAATAGACTTGATGTTGCTTGTTGTCAGTTTTGGATTCTGAACTTTCTTCTTCATTTATTGTGAATTGTTCCAGAATATGTCTACTTCTTGGACCGCCTAGCTCAGGTAAAACAACATTTTTAAAGGCACTTTCTGGGAAGCTTGATGATGATTTAAGGGTATGTCTTCCTCTCTCAATCTCTTTCACTGTGTGAGGTCTTTTGTTTGTGTTTGTGTATGTGTGTGCTTGCGCATGAGTTTTTTTTGTTTTTGTGTTTGTGTCCACAATTCCAAGTTCACTTACTGGTAAATTGGGTGAACAGGTAACTGGGAAAGTCACCTATTGTGGCCATGAGTTGTCAGAATTTGTTCCTAAGAGAACCTGTGCTTATATTAGCCAGCATGATCTTCACTACGGTGAGATGACAGTTCGTGAGACTTTGGATTTCTCTGGACGTTGCCTCGGAGTTGGAACCAGGTATGAGATGTTGGTAGAGGCATCAAGGCGCGAGAAACAAGAAGGTATAAAACCAGATCCTGAGATTGACGCATTCATGAAAGCGACAGCAGTGGCTGGCCAGAAAACCAGTTTGATCACAGATTATGTTCTCAAGGTTAATTTGTTGCCCTGACATGAAACCAGTGTTTTCATCTGCTGCTCTAAAAGCATAACATCTATTAATGCTTTAACAGATACTTGGATTGGATATTTGTGCTGATATTATGGTGGGGGATGACATGAGACGGGGCATCTCTGGAGGACAAAAGAAGCGTGTAACTACTGGTACTTGTTAATTTTATAAGGAACTTCTGCATTGTTGTAATAAAGAATGCAAATCTTTAAAAATAAAGTTCTTGGACATGTTTGATCACTGTATTTTAAATGCAAAAGTAGTAATGTACAAAGTTCCTAGGATATATAACTTTCTCTCTTTCTCACATACACGCACAGACGCACGCGTACACACATGTATATGGACTTGCCTTCTCTTTATATTAATCTGTAGGTATCTTATTCTTTTCATCTGATCCTTCAAGTTAGTTTCTATGTAATGTCGGTTCTCAAATATCACATGAACAGTATCATATAACTAGCATCATTTTTAGAAGGAATATATGTGTTAGCTGTTAATGAGGATTAATTCAATCACCTTTTACACTGGACGCAGGGGAAATGTTAGTTGGACCAGCAAAAGTCTTTTTCATGGATGAAATATCAACAGGCTTGGATAGTTCCACCACATTTCAAATTATCAAGTACATGAAGCAGATGGTTCATATAATGGATGTAACAATGGTCATTTCTCTCCTGCAGCCTGCACCAGAGACATTTGACCATTTTGATGACATTATCCTACTTTCAGAGGGCCAAATTGTCTACCAAGGTCCCCGTGAGAATGTCCTCGAATTTTTCGAACATATGGGGTTCCAATGCCCACAAAGGAAAGGGGTTGCAGACTTTCTGCAAGAAGTAACTTCCAAGAAGGACCAAGAGCAATACTGGTTTAGAAAGAATCAACCTTACAAATACATATCCGTAACTGAGTTTGCTCATGCTTTCAACTCCTTCCACATTTTCCAAAAGCTTTCGGAAGATCTAAGAGTTCCTTATGACAGATCCAGTGTCCATCATGCTGCATTGGTGAGAGCAAAGTATGGAATCTCCCATTGGGAACTCTTCAAGGCATGTTTTTCAAGGGAATGGCTGCTGATGAAGCGCAATTCATTTGTATACATATTCAAAACTACCCAAATAACAATCATGGCTACAATTGCATTGACTGTATTCCTAAGAACGCAAATGAAAGCAGGCCATTTAGAAGATGCACCAAAGTTTTGGGGAGCACTGTTTTTCAGTCTCATCAATGTCATGTTTAATGGGATGGCAGAGCTTGCAATGACAGTTTTCAGGCTTCCACTATTCTTGAAACAAAGGGATGCTTTGTTCTACCCTGCATGGGCTTTTGGCTTGCCCATTTGTCTCCTCAGAATTCCCATTTCACTACTGGAGTCGGGCATTTGGATCATTCTTACGTACTACACCATTGGTTTTGCACCTGCTGCCAGTAGGTAGGTGCTAAGCTTCCAATTTATCTATTTTTGGCTCATTGGTTTAATCAGCCTGGATCTGGTAGTTTGACGAAGGAGAGGTCCTCCTGCTGAAAGATTTTCAATATTTCAGGTTTTTCAAACAATTCTTGGCTTTCTTTGGAGTGCATCAGATGGCTCTCTCCCTCTTCCGTTTCATTGCAGCAGTTGGAAGAACAGAAATAGTTGCAAGCACAATTGGCACTTTTACCTTGCTAATGGTCTTTGTGCTTGGAGGCTTCATAGTTTCCAAAAGTAAGGATTAGTCTCTCTCTTTTAGGGTTAGAGTTGTCATGAATTTGCAATAAGCTATTTGAAGTGAGCTGCTTCATATATCAGCTTTATACCGGGAATCTTGCAAATATTGATCAGTATGTTCACAACTCAAAGAAAAAAAAACACAATGGCGGGTTCTTTGATGAGTCTATAAGAGTTTTGAATGAGTTGCAAGAATAAATATTACTTTTCTTTGTGCAGATGACATTAAACCATGGATGATTTGGGGCTACTATATTTCTCCTATGATGTATGGACAAAATGCCATTGCTATCAATGAGTTTCTCGACAAAAGATGGAGCACTGTAAGTTATCCTAATGCCTAGGGAAAAAACACACTCCTCATATTTCTTTTTGAACTTCAGTTGGCTCATATATTTGGCTATTGCCTACATCTCATGTTATTCTCTTGTCCCAGCCCATAAATGGTTCTAGCCAACCCACAGTGGGAAAGACCCTCCTTAAGGAAAGAGGACTGTTTGTAGATGAATATTGGTATTGGATTTGCATCGGAGCACTTATGGGATATTCTCTCCTTTTTAACATTCTTTTCATTGCAGCACTGACATTTTTTAAGCGTAAGTTGCGGTTTCCCCTCTCTAGTTTGGTTCTGTGCTTTGAATAAAATGAGGAACCCTGTACTCATTGTTCCTTTCCTGCACTCAACTTCAGCACTTGTTGATTCGAAAGCTGTAATTGCGGATGAAAACTCTGAAAGCAATACTAAGAAGCAAGTGACATCCAATCCAGAAGGTTGATGGTTGCTACTTCTGCTCCCAGTAATTGATCATTTATTTGAAGCACTAGTTCTAACTTTTCTAATTTATAACTGCAAATGTAGGCACTGATAATCTGGTGAGAAACGCTAGAGGGACTGCTAGCTCAATCAGTTCTTCAAACAATCAATCTAGAAGAGGAATGGTGTTGCCCTTCCAGCCCCTTTCACTTGCTTTTGACCATGTGAATTACTACGTGGATATGCCTGCCGTAAGCAATGTTTTACTTATATTTCCTTCGAGGTTTTAATTTTAAGAAATCTATATGAGAACTTACATCTTTAAACAAAACATTAACAGAAATTAAAAATGAGAGTTTCTGCTCATTTTCTCAAAAAAAAAAAAAAACAACTATACATACTAATAGATATAAACTTTATATAAGACGAGGTATAAACTTTAATAGATATGTTCTTTTACCATCAGGAAATGAAGAGTCAAGGGGTTGTAGAGAGCAGACTGCAACTGCTACAAGATGTCAGCGGTGCTTTCAGGCCTGGTGTTCTAACCGCATTAGTAGGGGTCAGTGGTGCTGGAAAGACTACCTTGATGGATGTTTTGTCAGGAAGGAAGACTGGCGGATACATTGAAGGAAGTATTAGCATTTCTGGCTACACAAAGAACCAAGCTACATTTGCTCGAGTTAGCGGTTATTGTGAACAAAATGACATCCATTCGCCTTATCTGACTATCTTTGAATCTCTTTTGTATTCTTCGTGGTTGCGTCTTGCTTCAGATGTAAAGAAGGAAACACGAGAGGTACTAAATGATTATTGTATGGAAAAATTTATCCTGTTACAAACTTACAACTTACTTTTGCAACCTAAAGTTTGAAATATTATCAACGACTGGAAATATGCTTATGCCATATCATAATTTATAGTAATTTTCGTCTATCTTATAGATGTTTGTTGAAGAAGTCATGGAACTAGTTGAGCTTTACCCCTTGAGGAATGCTTTAGTGGGACTTCCAGGAGTAGATGGTCTTTCAACCGAACAGAGAAAGAGGCTCACCATAGCTGTAGAGTTGGTTGCTAATCCCTCCATTATCTTTATGGATGAACCCACATCTGGCCTTGATGCTAGAGCTGCTGCAATTGTAATGCGAGCGGTAAGGAACACAGTAGATACTGGTCGAACCGTGGTGTGCACAATCCACCAACCAAGCATAGATATCTTTGAAGCTTTTGATGAGGTAAGTTTCATCCCTTGAATCTATTGTATTAGTAAATGTTCTGTTCGCAACCCTTTTCAGTTTTTATGCTTTCTGTCTCAAATTGATGTTGTTTCTTTTGCAGCTGCTTTTGATGAAAAGAGGAGGAAAAGTTATTTATGCTGGACCCCTAGGTCGTCATTCTCACAAACTTGTTGAATATTTTGAGGTGAGTTTTTGTATATATGCTTGTCTCAATTTGAATATACTTTGAGGTGAGTTTTTGTAAGAACTTTGGATGGAACATTAGTGATAAGATAGTTAAATCAGAAGATAAAGACCAAGAGGCCACAAAGACTACTTGGGAAGAAATAGCACAAAAGATCTCAAGAAAAAAATTAATTTAATAGGAGATATTGCCTGTATTATTTTAAAATGGAAGACGGGATTTTACGTACTGGCCGAGTTCATTTGATTAGGACAAGGCAAGAATGATGATGGTGAACGTATATGCAAGTTTGACTGGTATCTGAAACCTCTTGTAGGCTATTCCAGGGGTTCAAAAAATAAAAGAGGGTTACAATCCTGCTACATGGATGTTAGAGAACAGCTCCACTGCAGTTGAGGCACAACTTAAAATTGATTTTGCACAAGTTTATGCCAATTCTGACCTCTATAGGTAAGTAATATACTGCATCTTATTCTTCTCAACCTCCTTCCCATTGTGTGTGTCATGAATTTTCTGATGACGTTTTCCCAAATTTTGCAGGAGAAATCAGGAGCTCATCAAGGAGCTAAGCACTCCACAACCAGGTTCCAAGGATCTTTACTTCGCCACGCGGTACTCGCAAAGCTTCATAACTCAGTGCAAGGCTTGTTTCTGGAAACAGCACTGGTCTTACTGGAGGAATTCACGATACAATGCAATCCGGTTTTTCATGACAATTGTGATTGGTATCTTATTTGGTGTAATCTTTTGGGGCAAAGGAGACCAGATGTATGTCCAAAGTTTCTTAAAACAAGCTACACTGCTTTATGTTCCCATAAACAGATGCAAAAACTTAGATAGCACATGGAAATTCATATGAAGCTAAATGGCATAATATATTGTCTGCAGACACAAACAGCAAGACCTGATCAATCTGCTGGGAGCTACTTATGCTGCTGTTCTTTTCCTTGGAGCCTCGAATGCTTCTGCAGTGCAATCTGTTGTGGCAATTGAGAGAACAGTATTTTATCGCGAGAGAGCAGCAGGGATGTATTCTGAGTTGCCTTATGCATTTGCTCAGGTAATAGATAGGTGCATGTCTATCTGTTTCACATTTTATCCTCTCCGTAAATCTAGATGATGATATTTGTTCACTCGTATGTTCTTCATTTTGTGCTGCAGGTGGCTATAGAAACAATTTATGTTGCAATACAAACCTTTATCTATGCTCTTCTGCTCTATTCCATGATTGGTTACGACTGGAAGGTGGAAAAATTCTTGTACTTCTACTACTTCATATTCATGTGCTTCACATACTTCTCAATGTACGGTATGATGGTGGTTGCACTAACTCCTGGCCATCAAATTGCTGCCATTGTTATGTCCTTCTTCCTCAGCTTCTGGAACTTGTTTTCAGGTTTCCTCATTCCTAGGCCGGTATGTCATTACAACTAATCTTCCTTTATTAGGATGAGAAGGCAGATAAGATACAACATTGCAGTCTGAAAAACAGAGCAACTAATCATCAATTTGATGGCAACATAGTAACCATCCAATCAATAACAATCAAACCGTACCAACAAACTTAATCTGTGACCAAAGTAATTCATGCTCTACTGTTGCAGCTAATCCCAATATGGTGGAGGTGGTACTACTGGGCTTCCCCAGTTGCTTGGACAATCTATGGCATTTTCACGTCTCAAGTCGGCGATAAGAAGACATTACTTGAAATTCCTGGTTCAGCACCAAAGCCAGTGGATGCATTCCTTAAGGAATTTTTGGGCTATGACTATGATTTCCTTGTGCCTGTAGTGCTTGCACATGTTGGTTGGGTCCTCCTCTTCTTCTTTGTCTTTGCCTATGGCATCAGGTTCCTTAACTTTCAAAGGAGATAAAAGCCTCCACATGCTTCAGATAGGTGTATCAGTATATGCCCTCATTTGTAACTGTAATTTCTTCTGCCTTATTGTGAGTCAGTTTTTCTCTTGCATGTAACTTCTGTATATGAGAGACTAAGGAAAAACAAATGTTTAATATTAAACGTAGTGGTTTTGCTCATTTTATTTGTTGCACTAACAAATTTATTAAAAAATGAGCATTAAGTTCAGAACATAAAATTTTGATGAGGATGTCGCAACCCTTGAGCCCTAAACATTGTGAGTGCTTTTGTCCTATTTCTCAATGAAATAACCACAAGTAATAACAGAACAGGTCAGCTCATAAACCTTGAGCTACATTCATAAACTGAATTTTTGATTTTCCATTGAACAAAAACCAAAAGGGCTCATTTGAGAGTTAAACAAAATTCATAGATATACAGTTAACGTCATTCGTTTTCAAGCAAAGTACAAGCAATAGCCTGGATCTCTCTCTTGCTCTTCACCACACACCGCTTCTTGGTGTCAGTTTCGAGTTTATCCAAATCCTCTGCAATTCCCAAATAGCCATATAAACAATTTGCTTCATCTGCCAGCAACTCTTGCTTTCCGTTGCTGCTGTTTCTGAGGCCAGCAGAACTGATTTTCTGGAACTCAACCCTCCCGTGTTTGTTCTCAGCGAAAAGCTTGTGAAGTCTTTCTGCTTCTCGCAAACCAGAAAATGTGGCATTAAATGTCACTACCAAGATACTTTGATTTGCAGGTTTCCCGCGGCACACCTTGGTCTTCCCCCCACCAAATCCTATACCTACACAACAAATTGGGATGAAAAATACAAAGCAAACAAAAACATGTCATGCAAAAAACCAACAAAGCATTACACCAGCTATAAGGTCGACTAGAGAAAGCATGTTAAAAGGGAATAAAGGCAGCAAGTTGGTTCTTGAGATAGACAGATGCAACTGCCCTGATAGCTTCATGATTTAAATATTGACATTACTAAACTAGGATCATAATGAAGATTTTAAATTTGGAAAACCATTCCCCTCCCCAAAATATTGTAACTGATCAAAAAGATTTTTGCAAGTCAATTGGTGCTGAGAAGAATTCAGAATTTGGAGGAAACGATAAGTGAAAGATAAGTTGATATCATAGAATGAAACAGAAATATGACAAGAAACATAATCTCAGTGGAGAAGATGGAAATCACATTAAACCTACCTGCTACAAGAGTAGCCAAAAAGAGTCATTGATATGTGGAAGATGAGGAAATTTTAATTAGTTACTTACCTTTAAGAATAGCCCCAAGCCCTTCAATACTTACAATCACCCTTTCATCCGGTTTTTTATTTGCTATGGAACTGTTGTGGATGACAACAACCGGAGGCCAGATAACTACATCCTCCTTCAGAGCCAAGGCTTCAGCATCAGGCAAACACCGTTGAATCCATGTACCATTGGAGACTGCTGCACTGTCCCATCCCAACAGCACACAAAGTGCTTTATGAAAACCCAAATGCTCTGCTCTGGAACCAACCATAGGTGACATGAAGGCATGTGTTGCCAAGGGTACCGTGCCCGCAAATTCTTTCGAGTTGCTGATACAACAGGCAGACAGATTGAATAGTTATTAAGCAATTCCTTTGAAACCTAAATCAACTAAACGTGGGACAAACTACAGCATCACTTTAGTCATTTTTTGGTCTGAATCACTTCAAAATTAGTTTGTAGGACATGAGGTGAAATGGGGAAAAACAGAGCCAATATCTTGGTTCAGATATTAGAAAAATATCGCTAGAGTGTGAATCATGTAGTAGTACATGGATAAAGTTCCTATACTATCAGTGACACTACTAAATAAGTGCCTTCCTAATCCAACTTCAAACCCGGTAAGAGTGAAGAGTTACTAGGTTACAGGATTTGAAAGTGCAGAAAGCCGAAGACTAGGAATACTGGGTTATCCAGGCACCACAGATGACACAGAAAATGTAGCCACCTACGAAGAAACAAATATGGATTGCCATGGAGGGATCTCTTTATAAAGTAGCAAGCAGGAACTGCAGATTACTAAAGGATGGCAAGCCTGCAGAAAACATCTTTCAATCTCAGTCTCTGCAACAATTGGTTCTCCTCTGCCACTATAGTTCAAATGAAAGTAGTCCATCCTATTCAAGTATAAAATGCATAAGCAGGATTATCTGCAAAAATGTATTAATCACTTACTTAAAAGCTTTACGTCTTAGAAAAATGCTTCCTTTGAAAGCCCAAAAATTCCTTATTAATAAACAAGGCACTCTCGCCACCCTGGGTTTCAAGCAGCATAGAGGTAAATAGAACACTCAGCTAAAGAGATGCCCAAAAGAAAGGAAAGGACATTCTCCCAGACATCATAACCACCTAAACATGGTCTTCTAGGCTCTAATTTCCAAACGCTAATGTACCACTCTGGCATCAGCCGTTCAATAAATAATATTTTCCCTGGCAAAAGGATCTCATATGCCAATTCTGGTAGCCCAAAGAAAGCCTTAATTCTGTGTGCAATGCACACGGATGCAATTTAAAAAATGTCACTACTACAAGAAGAAATAGACTGATAAAATTCAATAGTCTAGCAGTTAGAGTATGAACTTTAAATCGTGGGAATAACATCTCTGGTTGCCTACCTTCTGCCAACACATCACTACCCATCATTACCAAGACTGTAATTATCATCCTGAGATTACTAATGCTGCCGCCATGACCATAAACTTCATCAGCATTTCTTCTTATGAAAAAATAAAATAATAGATGTGTTCCATCATTTTTCCTTCCATCTACAATTTACATCCTCTTCATCTTATAGGTTGTAGATGGGAGAATTCACACTTGGTCATGTTACACGAGCATCATGAAACTATAATAAAAACTGAACTAAAATAAAACCATTTCAGGTTTGCTCCTCCAATAGCACTCACCAACTATAAGGAAACTGCAACTCATGCAGTGGTAGTGGGAGTTAAATTTTTGGACATCCTGAAAAATCTTCTAGGCCAATAATTAACCTTACCTTCCCATGGCAGAGAGTTCAAAAAGATTTAACCTTAACATTCGCATTTTCTGTCACCCAACAATTAAGTGCCACAAAGTCAAAGCCTCAAGACAACCAACATTTGGAAAAGTCCCTCCAAGACAGCCAATACTCAGAAAATTCAAGAACTAAAACTTAAAACTACCTAACGGCAGTTTTATCGTATATTAAATTTCTATAAGTTATAATCATACCCGAATCCTTGTTCCAGCAGAAAGAGCAAAATTTAAACTTAAAGATAGAAACATATTACGTCTTAGATGACAGACCTGGCACATATGCAACACTTTGTAGTAACAGTTCCTCCTTCCATGAATTTCCTTTTTAGAGCTGGGTTCTCATGCAAACCCTTCATGTACTTAAGAAAGGCGCTATCTACCAGCCTCTTGAACTCCTCAGAATCTTCAGGGAGTGCTTTTTTTGTAGGTTTCCCCTCAACTTTTGGAAGACCACCCCCTTGAGGATGAATGCTTCCACTAAAATCATCTGTTTCTCTTATTCGAGATTTGTATTGATCTTCAAGTTTATGACCTAAGTATTTGGGATCAGGAACATTTTGAGCAGGCGCCAGACGTTTCTTTACACTGCCAGGCGATTTCAAAGGTCCCAAACGTTTTTTTACACTGCCAGGCGTGTTCAAAGGTTCGAAACGCTTCCTTATACTGCCAGATGATGTCAAAGGTCCCAAACGCTTCTTTATATCTACCCTGGCAGATTTGAATTGTTCGCCATGATGCTCTTGCATTTTAGAGGATGGTAACACATTGTCAGAATTCAATTCGTTGATATCTTCAGCATTCCATTGGGCCTCTCGATAGCTCACATCTTGTTCAATGTTCCATTGATCCTCTTCGCAGGTCACATCTCGGGCAATGCTCGGTTGATAGTCTCCAAAGTACATATTTTGGTTAATATTCAACCGATCCTCTCCCAAATTCGGAGCTTGGTCAATGTTCCATTGACCCTCTCCAATGGTCGCATATTGTTCTACATCATCATTAGTCAACTGATTGTCCCCATAACTCAAGTCAGGTACATTGCAAGAGTCGCTCAAATCATGGAACAACTCAGATTTTGAGTCATTCCCTCTTCGTCGCTTAGCCAGAGCTCGTTTTCTCATTGCGCACATTTCCAGAGTGGTCACATCGTCCAAACCTGGATCACCCTCAAGCCGAGCTAATCTCTTCAATGCACCTTCATATGACAAAGCTTCAAGCCCTCTTTCAAGAGCATCATCTCCTCCAAATCCGAAGTCCCGGGTTCTCGAACTAAAACCCAAAGCTTCAGAATAATCAGGCAATGATTGTTCAGTACCCAAGGATTGATAACTGGGTATAGTCGGTTGTGTCTGTTCTGTAAAGTTATGATATTGGTTCCATTGGCTAATCTCCTGAGTACCTACTCGAAGTGCGCCATTGGCACCATCAATTCTGCCCATAATGGAATCCACAATACCAGGCCTCAAATAGCTTGGAGGTCTGGTGTCTTCTCCAACACTATTTGCCAGATTTTTACAGAGAAGGTCACGAATGGGAAAGGTACCCATTTCACCATGATCGCTTCTCTTCACTCCAGGGGCATTGTAGTCCCCATTTGGGCTATGCTGAGCCCAATTTGAGTCCAGCAACTCATTCAGTCGTGGTGCTTGACCTTGAGAAGAATACCCACCAATGTCAATACGTCCCTCCGCAGCCATTTCTCTGCTTCTGTTGAATTGATCTGAAAGGCCGCGAAAACCCTCCTTTAAACCACTTGAACACCCAGGTCCGGAGCCAAACACGGTCTTATCTTCTTGACCCATGTATTGACGGTGGTCCCCATGCCTAAAGTCGTCAACTTTTGGAACACCCACATGGGATTTTGCCAATGGCGACGTCAAGCCACCATGAAAATACCCATATTTCCTGCTGGGGTCCACACCCGGATCCGGAACCCCACTTTTCCCGCTTCCTCCGGCATAACCATTTTCAGCATTCAGCCTGTAAGAGCTACTGTCGTTGCCAAAACCGAAGCCGGGTCGGTTCAAACCCGGATTCAGGGTCGGGTTCGAACCGTCGGGTTTCTTGGCGAGCAAATGGTTCCATTGAAACTTCATCGACGTCGATTGGGAGACAGGCAAATCCGCGCTCAATCCTGACAGTTTCAGCGGCTGCCTATCTCTGCCGCCGTCATGATAACGACGCGTATCGTACTCCACCCGGGCTTCCGGCTCGGGTCGTGAATAACGCGAAACCCGACCCGAGTACGAGCGACGATTCTCGTCGGTTTCCTCGCGGTCCCTGGCCGAAGACCGACTCGGATAGTCCCCAAACCTCCGCCTGCTCATGAAAAGCACTACGAGAGAAAAAGCAAAACACTAACCGTACGCCTAGACAGCAAAGTCTACCGTAACAACGGCGTCGTAAGAGGACGACTGAGTTCCTAAGCTGATGACGAAAACGGGGAATGAAACCCTAGAAAAAGGAAAGGTGTTAAATGAAGTCGTGTGCATGGAGAAAGTTGAGAAAATTTTGTGGGCGGTGCGGCTGCTGGCTGCGGTTGTTTATTTTTTTGTTGGGTAAAGAATAGAGTTGTTGCTGCTGCTACTGCGGTAGTTTTTTGGGGGGATTTTAATGTTTGTGGAAAGCGTGGAGAAGGAGGTGGTGATCAGGTGGGAGATGGATTGGTGAGTCTGGTGATGTGGCGGTCTGGGATTGATGCACCTGAGATGCAGGAGGTTTGATTGAGAGCATGGGATTGGACCCTTGCATTTTGATTAAGTACTTTTTTCGGCCTTTTTAAGTTTTTGGATAGACTAGGCCGTTAATTATGGACGGATAATCTCTGGCAACCGTCTACTTGGGCTGGATTTTGGAGGACCAGTTCTGGGCTACTTTGGTTTGGCTTTACCCACTTAGGATTGGACCGAGTGGCTGATCTGTTTTTGGTTTGAGGAACACGTGCTTCAATTTGGATTCAAATTTTTTTAAATACACCTCTTATGGGTTTTGACAGGGGAGCCCTATGCCTTGTTGATTAACTAGAATGAAAATAGCCAAGAATAAAGGGCTATATAGCTTATTGAATATCTACTTACTATTAGATAATTACATCTAGATAATCCCTAAACATGAAAAGACACTTATATATGTAGAAAACTTGTATGAAACGAGAATAACACTGTTTTGCTATCTTCTGCCAATCACAGTCTGTCATGTGGAAAAGTTATCACAGATGACATATTGTGATTGAACGGGAATAGCAAAATAGTGATATCCCCGTTTCATGTAAGTGTTTCTCTTTAAATATGACTAGTGAAGTATAGCTTAATTAGTTGAGCTCTTTCACCTCCAACCATAAATATAAAAAAATTTGTGCAAACCCCTCTTCCTTAATTGCTTATACTAAAAAAAAATTATCCATAACTAAGTAAAGACATGAATTAATTAGAACTAATAACATGAACCTTGATAATCCCCAAATATGAAAAGACGTATTTTTTCTTATAGATCATCAAGACACTTCCTCATACATGAGTCTTATCCCAATGATCCATGTATGTAAATACTAATCTCACAGCATCATTTCTTTTCTTTTTTTCCTTTGAAACTCTTATGAAATCTAAAAATTGATCAACAAGTAAACAAATGCAGAATTGATATTACATAAACTTTATGGGTGTGATGAGTAAGATTAGTTTATAAAAAAGATAGCGGACAAGGTGAAGGGGTGGCCGGCAATGGGGGGGAAGGGGAAGGAGGCGGAGGGGGAGGTGCCGGCGACAAGGAAATTGTAGATGCCTCTTCTTTTCTTCTTGCCTTTTTGTTCGTTTTCGCTTTAGTTTTATATGATTTTTTTTCTTAGGATTTGGTCTATTTTGTTATGAAAAATTGAGTGCTTCTAGTAACCTTTTAATTTTAAAGGTCCATAGATTTTTATTTGAATGAAATTTTGATGAAGTTTCCAATTGAACGAGATTCTTAATCCGAATCTTCCAAACCAGGTTCTTAGTTTAAATCTCCTGGCCACATATAAACAAAAATGAAATCAAGCAAATTCTGGCTCTTCTTTTGGGTGAACATGCGGACCCTGCTGGCTTCAACTGGTCTCTGACCACCCTGGCCCAGCACAGGCCACCACCAACAAAAGAGCAAGAGAATCACTAGGAAATGGCAACCAAACAAGCGTAGACATTTTGCCACATTGTTCAAATTTTAGTCCCGCCACCACCAAACCCAATCAAACTGGTCAAATTGTTCCTTTCTTTCTTCTCTTTATATTATATTATATTATTTTTTTTTCAGAATCTTTGCAAATTTGATATGGCCCCCAGCAACAGGGCAGACATGGATAGATTGGTTTAAGGTTAAAAACAAATTAAAAACCCAAAAAAAACAAAGTGGATGTCGCAATACTAATCATATAGTCCACCACCTGTACTGTATGGAATGAGAAAGAAGAAAAGATTGATGCATTTATAAGATTGGTTTTAAAATCAGGACCATACAGTGTTATGCTGGAAAGTCTTCATTAGCATGATATGTACTCATAACCAAGTGCTCATGGGGTCCCAAATCCTATCAACTAATCATGGAATTAAAAATAGTACAAACGCGTGATGTACCTAGCTTTGGAAATTTAAAACAATATCAAATATGCATATATACATATATATATATATATATATGCCTGAAAAAATGAAATTGGAAATTAAGAATGTTAATTACAAATCCCAAATCAAATCTTAAGTTTCTATACGGTAGGCGCACTGCGTTAGGCTCTAATAACAATCATGTAATATCTACCGTATAACAGTGGTTTTCATTCTTTTTTGTTAGTGTTCTACGCAGAACAATGTGTTTTGAGTCTTTTCCAAACATTCATCATTTTACTTAAACCCTTGGTGTAAATAGCCATATAATTATGTTTGCAAATGGAGATTCTTTCTTGTAGGAGAGAGAAAAACTTAGTAACAATGACACTGTTTTGCTATCTTATGTCACGTGAAAGTGTTATACGTGTCATAGTGTTACTGACTAGGTATAGCAAAATAGTGTTATTCCCGTTTCATGGAAGTCTTTCTCCTTTCTTGTATGCCCAAGCTGGAGGGAGAACTATATGTGATAAAGGAAGCTAGCTAGCTTAGGCTGCCAATCTCTCCTAATCTGTCTTGTTCCCTAAGGCTCTCATCAGTATTGATGTGTAGGTGAGCCCTTACAGTCCACTCCTCAAAACAAAACTTCCACCCCAAGCACCTCTCTTCAAGGACAAAGAATAATTACCAATACTCTGTTTGACCCTTCAACCAATTTTCACTTATGCAAATCATATCTGGCATACAAGTAGACTTCATTTTAGAATTATTATGAAAAACTGTTCCTGCATATTACACTGTAGTGTATTTCTTCATCTGCACCCTAGGTGGTTCATCTGCACCCTAGGTGGATAGTGGGCTAATAAAGTATAATATAAGCAAAATAAACAGTGTAATTTTGTACATAAAGACATGAGAAATGAAGTTGGTTAGCTGAATCTGCCAAGATACCAACTTAAGAAAATAGCTACCTTACCAAAACAGCTCCATCTAGACCCTTGATCAAAGTTTATATTTATTTAAAAGGGAAAAATTGATGCATTTTATCAATAATTAATTTTCCTATTTATTTAAAAGGGAAAGATTGTGTTGGGGATATATCAAGTAGGCATTTGAGTAAAGGTGGAAAAGAAGATAAGAGGTTTTTGAGTAAGTCCTCATTCAACAAAGGTGAAACCCACCCTTAAACTTTATGATTATAAAGGAAGTAGGTGTTTTTTGTCTTTTGAGGTCATTGTAATAAGTTTATGCTCTAAAGTAAGTTGGGGGGTTCCATACCTTTAAAGCTAGCTTTGCTATAACCAACTCCAACAGGAGAAAGATAGCCATCATTTGAAGGAAAAAAGAGCAGAAGAGAGAGAGAGAGAGAGAGAGAGAGAGAGAGAGAGAAGAGAGTAGTGCTGCAAGGGAGAGAGGAAAGGGTGTTGCAGAGAAACCAATGGCGACGCCGAAACAGATGTGGGAGCAGCAGCAATCGCAGATGCAGCGAGTTAAGAACTCCGGTATTGTCAGTTACAATGGGAGCCCTGTAAATGATGACAAGGAAGAAGAAATGTCAAGGTCTGCGGTTGCTTTGTTCCTGGCAAAGGAGGAAGAGATTGAGAGGAAGAAGTCGGAGGTGAAGGACAAGGTCCAGGCTCAGATGGGAAGGGTTGAAGAAACAACTAAGCGCTTGGCTGAGATTCAAGAAGTAAGTGATGAACTAAAATTGCCAAACTATGCTAGAATTCAAATGGTTTATTTTCCAAATTACAAGTTTCTATCTCTTCCACTTAGGATGTTCAAGAGTTTAATATTTTAGTCTTTCTCTTGTCTACAATGATGACCTATGATTGAGAAAAAGAAAAAAGAAGTGCATATAGATTTCACGTGATGAAAAAATATGTGTTATTATTTATTTGCTCATCTAAAACTTGTCAATGATGAGATATGGAGGTTGCTTCAAGACTATGTTTCTATGATATCTTTTAGGAGCTTGAAGCACTGACAGATCCAATGAGAAAGGAAGTTGCAAATGTTCGGAAGAGGATAGACATAGTTAACAAGGAGTTAAAGCCACTAGGCCAGAGCTGCCAGAGGAAGGTGAAATTTTGTCACCATTTTCTCTATAAGTTGGTTTCTTTATGCTATAGCTCTCATTCAGTTGTATGGCAATTACTCATGTTATCACAGAAGAAATTGAAATTACTTAGTGGTGAACCGCCTACTTTTAAGCTGTAGATTATTGTGGTACTTGTCCGATATAGGATCATGGTCTTTTCCACATCTATGATTTGTATCGAGCCACACAACCCCCAACACATTTCGTGCAAGATTTCATTTAGTTTTTTTTGTAGCCGTACGCGTACTAAGGCCCCCTTGATTGCTCTATAAATTTGTCACAGGAGAAAGAATACAAAGAAGCACTCGAGGCTTTAAACGAGAAGAACAAAGAGAAAGCTCAACTAGTTTCCAGATTGAAGGAGGTGAGTATTCATTCTTGCTTGCAAATACAAGCAATTAAATCTAATAAGAGCTTTCATATAATATCAAACATGTACATGTTTCCTGTCAGCTTGTGGGTGAAAGTGAGAAGTTGAGGATGAAGAAGCTGGAGGAGCTGAACAAACACGTAGAGACTCTGCGTTAAGATGTGCTAATCAAGGATTAAGATGGGCTGCCTGTGCTTGTGTGCTGTAATTAGGACCTTTGTGCTTACACTTGATATCATTTTTTTGATTTTTTTGTCTCTTTATTTCACTGGTTATATTCAAGAAAGGTTTTCTCTGGTATTGACATAAACACCCCCAACAATATTGCCACTGAATGTATATGTAGAATTGTGAGATATGTTTGTCTGCTAATGAAATTGTGAAATGAAAAGGGAGCTATTTTTATGAAATTAATCTTAACCACCAAAGTGATGTGTCATCAAGAATATTGCTGAGAGTTGCTTAAGAGAAGACTTCTGCTTGGTGCTCAGATATATTTTGTTTTTAGATACAAATGATAGTCTAAACTACACAAGGGAAGTGGAGGCTCACACACACTATCACGTGCCATCAGAGTTCGAATCTTAGACCATTGATTTATAAATCAATACCCTTTTTTACTGGACTACACCCTATTGGCATAGTCTCTGGCATCTTAGCTAATCTTTATGGAGTTCATATACATTGCAAAATAACACCGTGCACAGTAGCACTGCATTGCAATAACACCGTGCACAATAGCACTACTTGAGATTTGGCCTAGAAGTATTTCACCACAACAACAAAGTAAACAACTTTTCTTTTGATTAGAACTTGAAAACCTCTTTTAACAAAGTGGAAAGAAATAATTCCATACAGCTTTTACATTTAGCATTCACACATTTATACGCATTTAAAATCTTAACTATTTGATTAATCTAATGAAGATTAATTATTCCACCTTAGAATAGTTGTATTATATTTAAACTCACAATTTGCACTGTTTCAAAGAACAAAGTGGCACCAAAACGGCAATAAATAATCAATATTTGTTTTGGTAAATAGTAATAATGATATTGATAATGTATGTGCCAAAAGAGTAATGCTACACTTACTATATTTTTATCCCACATTTATATACCACATGATGTGGCATGTCTATATTATATGTCACATTAATTAAATCAATGAAGTGTATTTTAATTAGGACAATTAGAAAATCAAATACTGGAATAAATCATAAAAGAAAAGAAAAGAAAAGAAAATATTAAATAATTTTAATTAATGTGGTTGTCCACCTCATCTGCCACATAAGATGGTATAAGGATGTGGTATACAAATGTGGTAAGAGTAGCATTATTCGTGCCAAAAAATGATTTTTTAGAGGAATAATGCTACACTTACCACATTTATATACCACATTCTCATACCACCTTATACGACAGATGAGATGGATAACCACATCAATTAAAATTATTTAATATTTTTCTTTTCTTTTATGATTTATTAATACTTTTAAAAAAAACTGTTAATTAAAATTTCTTTATTAAAACACACTTCATCGATTTAATTGATGTGGTATATAATATGAATATGCACATTATATGGTATAAAAATGTGGAATATAAATGTGGTAAGTATAGCATTACTCTTTTTAGAGAAAGCAGGAGCCAAAAAAAGGTTAATTGCTTGATATCAAGCCTAACAATTGATTGAGAGTATTATATTGGATTGTCTCAAAATTGTTTCTTATGTGAATCGAACCCGGGTGCACTTGGGGGGAGGGAGAGTTTGGCCCACTTTTCAACTGTGGTGCTACCCTATGTTCATTATTGATGTGTTATCTACTTGAATAAATTACTAATTTTGACAAAAATAAACAATAAAAACATATATATTATGGAATTTTACTACTCCTTTTTTACTTATTTTTCCATATATTCATATCAAATTGTTACTATGTTCTATAAACCTCATGGATTACCATAAAAATGCAAATCATACACAATTTCTTTTGAGGCCATATATGGTACCAAATTATCAACTATAAAAAGCATGATTTGTCTCTCAGTGTATTTTCACCAAAACAAAAACTTCAAACAATCATGGCTTCGTTCATTAGAAATGTACTGCTCGCAGTTCTGGTTTTGTTGTTCACAATTACAATTTGTGGTGCAGATATTGGTCCCAAGGAAAGACATGCTAGAGTGACAAATGATTTGGGCGGAGGCTTGACCCTCCCCGTTCACTGCAAATCCAAAAACGACGATCTTGGTGTCAAAGTGCTCCCCCTCTCCTGATTGGTCCTTCGAATTCAGTTTTAGACCTAACGCCTTCACGGTGAATACACTATTCTTCTGTAGTTTTGAGTGGCCAGGCACATCTCACTATTTTGATGTCTATATAGACAAGAGAGACGGACCAAATTGTAGTAAATGTTTCTACAAGATACGACCAAATGGCTGTTGGAAATTTAGAAAACTCAAATAACCTGAGATAGAAAGCTTTTGTTGAACTGAAGTAAATTCTGATTGACTGAAACACAGCTTAAATAATACGTACAAGCTAACTGACTCAGATAATGGAATGAACAACTAAACATCCCACTACAAACAACACTAACAGACGTCTCCCACTACTACCAATACTAACAGACTTATCCCACAACTAGAACACTCCTATTGAATAGGTAAACCACAACTGATTTCCTAAAACATAGGAACCCACGTTTATTGAATTACAAATAACATAAATAATTTCTAACACCCTCCCTTAAACCGAACGTTCTTCAGACTTCAGTTTAGAAAGAGTCTCCAAGTAACTTTGTTGTTGCTGCTGCTGCTTCACCATTAAACAAGATCCTTCCTGGAACACACCCCTAACAAATTCCTCAACTTCACAAACACGGGTAACTTGAGTGGCTTGGTCATAATGTCTGCAATCTGATCTTCACTCTTGCAATAATTTAAATCAATGATTCCATCTTTGCAAAGATCACGCAAAAAATGAAATCTCACATGGATGTGCTTAGTTCTTCCATGTAGAACAGGATTCTTCCCAACTTTGATTGCTGAGATGTTGTCACAGTAAATAAGAGTAGGACCTTGCTGCTGGAAGTATAATTTTTCTAGTAATCTTCTCAACCATATGGCTTGACAAGCACATGTAGTTGAAGCCACAAATTCAGCTTCTGTGGTTGAGAGAGTAACAATTTGCTGCTTCTTGGAAGACCATGATATTGCTCCTGTCCCCATCATAAACACATAGCCTGATGTACTTTTACAATCATCTGGATCACCTGCATAATCACTATCAGTGTAACCCAACAAATTAGACATCTTCTCCTTCTTGTAGAAAATTCCGTACTCCTTAGTCCCTTGCAAATATCTGAATATCCTTTTTGCAGCCATAAGGTGAGACTCCATTGGATTTTCCATGTACCGACTAATAAGACTTACAGCATGCATTATGTCAGGTCTGGTTGCTGTGAGGTACATGAGGCTGCCAACAATTTGCTTGAATAGCGTACCATTAACTTTCTTTCCTCCAGGATTCTTAGTCAGCTTCAATCCCAGTTCAGTTGGAGTACCAACTGAGTTGCAATTCTGCATTTCAAACCTGTCCAAAATACTCTGGACATATTTTTTCTGTGAAATAAAAATACCACCAACAGATTGTACCACTTCAATGCCAAGAAAGTAATGCATCAATCCTAAATCTGACATGTCAAATTCATTCATCATAGAATGCTTAAAATCATCAAACATGGCCTCATGGTTTCCTGTGTAGATCAAATCATCCACATATAAGCATACAATGAGTATCTTCCCCTCATCTCCAATTTTTATAAACAGTGTATGCTCATATGGGCATTTTTGAAAACCTTGCCTCAAAAAATAAGCATCTATACGACTGTACCAAGCTCGGGGTGCTTGTTTCAGTCCATATAATGCCTTTTTCAACTTATATACCTTATTTTCATGCCCTTGCTTCACATAACCAGGGGGTTGGTCTACATATACCTGCTCCTGCAGATCGCCATGAAGGAAGGCGGACTTCACATCTAACTGAAAGATGGGCCAAGCATTCTGTGCAGCAAGTGAAAGAACCAAACGAATGGTATCAAGTCTCACTACGGGAGCAAAGACTTCTTTGTAATCAACACCATACTCTTGCTTGTAGCCTTTTGCAACTAGGCGTGCTTTGTACTTATCAACTTCTCCATTTTCATTGAACTTCGTCTTGTAGACCCACTTGACACCAATGGTTTTCTGTCCTTGGGGAAGATATGTCAATTCCCACGTTTTATTTTTCTCAATTGCCTTGATCTCCTCGGCCATGGCTTTTTGCCATTTTGATTCTTGGACAGCATCTTGGAATGACACAGGATCACAATATGAAAATAAGGCATAATGACTGAGTTCTTCTTCAGAATCACAATTAATTCCATTGACCTCATAATCTTGCAGCCATGCAGGCCTTTTCCTTGTGCGTGATGGTCGTGGACTAGATGGTTGCACCTCATTTAGTTCAGTGGTTGGAGTGTTAGAGGATTGCAGTGGCTCTGCAATCCCTAAAGCGTCTTTTTCTTCATCAAAGCTTACAGGAATTTGCTTGTGTCCTGTGCCATTTTCAGTCCAATCCCACGCATTGTCTTCATCAAACACCACATCTCGACTGATGATGATCTTCTTTGTGAGAGGATTTATCAACTTATAGGCTTTTGAGTGGTCACTAATCCCAAGAAATACACACTTCTCACCCTTGTCATCCAATTTCTTCCTCTTCTTGTCAGGGACATGAGCATAGGCTATGCAGCCAAAGATTTTAAAATGATCCACTGCTGGTTTGTGTCCCTTCCACGCTTCCTCAGGTGTCATATTCTTGACAACTAGAGTGGGACTTCGATTCAACACATGAATGCTCCAATTCACCGCCTCTGGCCAGAAAAGTTTTGGAATGTTTCTCTTGGCCAACATGCAGCGAACCATGTTTAGAATTGTGCGATTCTTCCTCTCACATACACCATTTTGTTGTGGTGTGTACGCTGCAGTGAGCTGTCTTCGAATACCATTGACATCACAAAAATCAGAAAACTCTTGTGAGTTGAACTCTCCACCACGATCTGTTCGAAACACTTTGATAGGCTTTCCCACATCATGCTCAACACGAGCTTTGAAGCTTTTGAATGTTGAAAATGCTTCTGATTTTTCCTGCAAGAAATATACCCACGTCTTCCGACTGTAGTCATCAATAAATGTTATGAAATACCTCTTTTTCCCATTTGATGCAGGATTTATGGGTCCACATATGTCGGAATGAACCAGCTCCAAAGGTTGCTGAGCTCTCCAGGCCTTCTCTTTTGGAAAGGACTCACGATGCTGCTTTCCGATCATACATTCTTCACAAATTTGAGCAGGAGAATCAATTTCTGGGAGACCAGTTACCATATTCTTCTTGTGCAATGTCTTCAGACCATTAAAATTGAGATGACCATATCGGAAATGCCAAAGCCACGCCATATTTTCAACCTTGGCAGTTAGACAAGCTTGAACATCTTTTTGTATTGACAAAGGAAACAATCGATTCTTTGTCATCTCCACTTGAGCAATCGTTCCTCTTCTTGGATCACTGATCTCACAAGTGCCTTCTTTGATGGTGATCACATAGCCCTTCTCTTGCAGCTGGCCAATGCTAAGCAAATTGGTTTTTAAGGCAGGAGCATAATACACATTAGAAATGGTCTGAAGAGAGTTATCCTTTGCTTTGATTTGGATATCACCCTTCCCCATCACTGAAATCAAAGAATCATCACCAAATTTCACAGTAGTATGAAATGAATCATCTAAATGATGAAAGTCATACTTACTCCCACACATATGATTGCTACACCCTGAGTCAATGTACCACCAATTGGAACGGGATTCCTCCTTTGTATCGCAAGCCATAAGAAGAGTTTCTTCATCTCCTTGAGTAAAGTTTGATGCCTCACCCTTTTCTTTAGACATGTTAGTGTAGCATTCAGAGCGATAGTGACCGTACCTGCCACACCTATAGCACTCAATCTGTGATTTGTCGTGTTTAGACTCATGATGGCTTTGTTGTCTATATTGACCTCTGCCTCTGCCTCTGAAATCGGAATTTCCTTTACTGCTGGAATCGGAATTTCCTCTGCCTCTTCCTCTTCCTTGGCCTCTACCTCGACCACGACCTGAACCTCTCCATGATGAGGATTCATTGCTGGTGGAGCTTTTCAAAGCTTTTTCCTCTGTTGAAGTATTCTGACTTTTAAATTTCTGCTCATGCACCAACAGTGAACTATGGAGTTCATCAATTGACATTGTTTCAATGTCATTTGCTTCCTCAATTGCACAAACAACATAGTTAAACTTTGGCGACATTGAACGCAAAATTTTTTCAATGATTGTGACATCATCCATCTTGTCACCATGAAGCCGCATCTTACTTGCAATTGCCATCGCCTTTGAGAAGTATTCATCAACAGAATCTTCTGGTTTCATGTGAAGAGTTTCAAAATCTCTTCGAAGTGCTTGAAGCTGTGCACGCTTCACCTTAGTGGAACCTTGATACTTTTTCTGCATAGACTCCCATATCTGCTTGGAAGTGTCCTTCTGGAGAATAGTCTCCAAAATGGATCGATCAATCGCTTGGAAGAGGTAGTTTTTCAATTTCAGGTCCTTCAATTTCTGTTCATCAAGTCTTTTCTGTTGCGCTTCTGTCAACACCGCTCCTTCTGCTGGTTCAGCAATTCCATCTTCAATGAGAGTCCAATACTCCTTGGATCTCAGAAAATTCTCCATTAACATGCTCCAATGGTCATAATGACCATCAAAGCGAGGTATGGCTGGCTGCACGTAGTTCTCTTGAACCTTGTCGGATGCCATCAGTCCTTGCTGCAGCAAGACAAGAAAGCTGCTGCTTTTTGGAGAATTTTAATCAAGCCCAATGGGGCTCTGATACCAGATGTTGGAAATTTAGAAAACTCAAATAACCTGAGATAGAAAGCTTTTGTTGAACTAGTAAATTCTGTTGATTGACTACCGACTTAAATAATAAATTACAAACTAAAAGCTTCGGAGGCTTCGGATAATGGAATGAACGGCAGCAAGCATCCCACCCCACAGAAAGCAACAACACTTCTTGATTATTCTCCCACTACTACCAATACTAACAGACTTATCCCACAACTAGAACACTCCTATTGAATAGGTAAACCACAACTGATTTCCTAAAACATAGGAACCCACGTTTATTGAATTACAAATAACATAAATAATTTCTAACAATGGCCCATGCAGGTTTAACTTTGATACCAACCAATACGACATTTGCTTTAAATATGGAACCCTAACTAATTGCATCGTTTGGATTCAAGTCATTTTTTGTTTGTGGTAGTTGAGTGAGATGAAGAATGAGTACCAACCAACCATCATGTATTTGATTATATCTTCAACCAATAATAAGTTCGATTGTCTTTATATTACCTTTTCAAATGAATTTGATTGTTTTGGGTGGGGAGTGGGGATATATAACAAGATTCATAATTTGATTTTCGAAAATTCAGTTCAAATTGTGGCACGAAATTGGAGACGGGTCTATACCCAGTGAATAGAATATTATGTATTGAGACGTATATAACATGAATTTATTAATAACACAAAGTCACAACAAAAGTAATACTCGTAATAGGTACTCTGTTTTTGTCCTTAATGCCTGCTTTTAATTTCAATGATCCATGCATAATTATTAATTAAGGTAACGGATCCTCTCTTGGAACTTTTATTCTTCACATTTCAATCTTCAAGAAAAGTCATGAACTGACTAAAAAGAATGATCGAATGGAATAAGCAGTGTGGAACAATTAGATCCCTATTGTTTACACCATAATGAACCGAGCAGACCCAGCATCAAAGCGACTAGCACCAAGGCAGCCACGCCTTCTCCTATGCCGAAGGAAGACACACTTCCGAGGTGCCAGACACCTGCCGAAGCTCCCAGCTGCCAAACCTAATCTCCAGGACACGTGTCGCCACCACGACGACTTGCACAAAGTCCCACATTGAAACTTTGTGCAAACCTCCTACTTTCACCTCCCTATAAATAGTGAACAGTACCCAAGTAAAAAGGGTAACTACTTTCTCACTTTTACTGTTACTCTGCCAAAGTTACCACTTATAGCTGACTTAGGCATCGGAGAGCCTTCGGCCGGCACCACACCGGTGTCCGAAGCTTAACGATTGCTTCTACCACTTTGTCTTCTGCAGGTCTCCCACCAACCTATTTCACCAAGGGCCTCAGCCCTCTTCCCTGCTGAAGACTCATCACATCTAATCACTAAGTTGGACTCAATATTGGCCGGGCCATTTTGAGCATCAACAGTTTGGCGCCGTCTGTGGGAATTCGACACTTGAATCCCCTCTTTCTCTATCAGCCCAGCTGGCTCCTTCACCCCTCAGGCCCCGCCGCCTCTTCTTCACCCCACATTCTGCTATGCCGACCGAGGATAGCCGCGATACCCAGCACCAGACCCCCCGCGAGGGTACTTCCCGAAGGAAATCTTCGGGAGACGCCTCTCTCCAGGCAGAAGTGGAGCGCCTCCGTGATAGTATGACTAAGATGTCGGAGAAGTACGAGCATCTTCATAGCCGGAATGTTGAGCTAGAGCATGACTTTCGTGCTCTAAAGCGGAACCAAGAGAGGGCTCACGCCCAGGATGCCCAACAAAACCTGACCCAGAACGTTGGGAATCCTCAACCGAACCAGCCAGCACATTCCAGCCACAGCTCCCCGGCCCAATCTAGGCTCCGCAAGGGAAAAGACCACCTTCATCCGGCGCAACCCCCGTCACGACCCCTTTGCGTTCCCCCACCGAAGGACCTGCCCCATGAGCCAGTCAGAATCTACCAAGATTGCCGGGATCGCATCTCGGATCGTCAGCCAAGGCCGATCCCTATCCCTGTCAACCTCGAGGACCCACGGGTGACACACCTGGGCCCTTCGCCAGCCCCCGTCCGCGTGCCCAACGGAGAAGGTGTCGGGGACTCAGATAGTTGGGAATTCTATAATTCAGAGAACTGGCCAACTCACCACACTGAGACGCTGGAAGATTGGGAACAATCCCCAGCCCCTATCTATCCCGCCCCCGGGCCTTTGGCACTTGAAACTCTTCCTCATGCCGACCAGGCTATGAGGCTTCTCTTCGAAAAGGTCCGGC
>NC_047655.1:9143846-9152879 GCF_902201215.1 Prunus dulcis | reverse complement strand
CGTATCTAGACCCTAAGGCAATACTTTGGTCTTGATTATTTACTATACGGTAGACATAAGGTACCTAGACCCTAGACCACTTGTACCTCCTGCCTTTCGGCATCTATTTCAATAAAACGCCTGACTCTGGCTCATTTTCATGCACTCACATTGTTGTTATTTTTACCAACACAATTGTTATTTTCATGCATATCAAGCTAAGTCTCATCATAAATAAAAACAGCCTTGCTCCAGGCAAGGACAAATGTTCATACATAACCAAAATAAACAACCTTGCTCCATGCAAGGCAAAATGTTTCAACAAAATAACTAAAGTACAAAATAACTATCGTACATCACGAAGGCAACGCCTTCAGGACTCGGTCGACGGGGCATCCTCAGTGGCTGGCTCAGCCTCTGGTTTCGGGGCACTAGCATCAGCTGGAGGGGTCTGGGCAGGAGGCTCGCCACTGGTGTCAAAGTTAATATCCAGCGAAGGGTTGAACCTCACCAACCTATCCTCCCAGCGAAGCTACTCATCAACCAGCCGGTCCATGATATAGCTCTTCAGCTCCTCTGAGGATCGGAAGGACTCAATCGCCTCGACTCGGGCAGCAGCCACCTCCTCAGCCTTCGCTTTCTTCAGCTCCTCCACCTCCCTGGCTAGGGCAGCCTTCTGAACCAGCAAGGCGTTCTTCTCTCGGATGGCCTCCTGCGCCTCCGCCACTTTAGCCTTGGCCTGCTCGTCTAGCCTCTTCAGCCTCTGGATCTCCTTGTCAGCCTTGGCCATGCTGACGTACATCTCGCCAAAGGCCTGCCAAACCAAAATCATGTTAGTCAGTTGATACAAAAATAGTCCAACACAAATACATTCGGAAAGGGCCTAAACACTTACATAGGCAGAGGTGAGGATCGTCTTCTGGGCCCGGTCGATGAAGGAAGAGGCTGGGGTCCTCGCTAGAGCCTCGGGGTGGCTCTTCACGCCTTCCAAGAAGACGTTCACCAAGGGCACCTCCTGTCGGTGCATAGCCAGGTTGACTTCCTCCTTCTGCTGGCGAAGCCTGCTGAAGTCAACCTTCTCAACCCCTTCAGCGAACACATCCTCCATGCCGAAGGGTAGCTTCGGCGGGGCCTGCAGATCAAAGGGCGGAAGTCTCGGCCCCGAGCCCATCACATGCTGGTGCGCCTCCTCTATGGCTTTCCTCTTGCCCAGCACATCCGCAACCCGACCCTCATCATCATCCCTGGGTCGTTTTCCAGCTCTCTTTTCAGCCTTTTTGGCCCGCGACTCCCTCAGCCGCTTCTGCATCTCGGCCTCATCAATGTCCACGGCCACCTTCGTGCTCCCCCTTATGATGCCAGCCACTGTCAAAACAAACAAAACAATTATATTAGTCAAACTCACAAAGGTTCAGCACACAACCAAAAAGACAACCCAGGTACTTACTTCCTTGCAGCAGTCCGGACTCAAACAAATTCTTCTGAGTGACTAGGTTCCCGCACTCACGCTCAGTCTCTGATAGCTGCGCCCTCACCCACTCAACCTCGTCTTCTTGCTCCTTGGAGATAGGGCCCCACTTCACTGAACCTGCATCAAGAGTTAGAAACTACTTAGCCACTTACACTGGCACAAACACAATACAAAACCAACAATAGGAGCCAAGCCAATACAATCAAACATGACACAATCTTAAGGGATGGGGCCAAGGACCTATAGACTGGAAATGGGTAGGAATGTGCTGGACAACTCTCTTCCCTGGAGGACACTCCCAGTCCCCATAAGCCATGCACCACCTGTTCCTCCAGGACTTTTGCGTTGTGGGCTTGTGTCCAATAAAGTAGCCCCTCTCCTTCGCCTTTCGGCAATTTGCCTGTACCCAGCCAAAATTTCCCTGTTGTTTGGAAATGGAGTAGAGGTACATGAACTGCTCAAAAGCTGGCTCCCCTAGCCCAGCCAACCACCAAGCAATATACACTCCGTGAAGAAGAATCCAAAAGTTGGGATTATATTGCCCCGGCGCATACCCCAACTTGGCCAACATCATCTGAACCCAGGGATGAAACGGTAATCTGAAGCCGTGCCGATACATATCTGTGAAAATCATCACGGAACCATCCACGGGATATCTGACTACATCAGCCTCAGTAGGTAACCTCAAGCCCACATAAGCTGGCACACAAAAATCTTTCCGCAGCTGGGCCAATTTTGCTTCTGTAAGCGTATTCCGCCTCGGCAATGGAACACCGACCCGAATGTCTAAACCCTCTGAAATCGAAGCCGCGGCTATACCCACAGACCCTGATGGTGATGCCTGGTTGCTCGAACCCACCTCTTGATTTTGAGGCAAGGCTAGAACCCGGTTCGCTATGGCCTCTAGCTCTATGTAATTCCTCTGCATCTCCCTATATGCAGCTGACGCAGAATCTTCGGATGGCTCAACCCTCTCACCCCCAGGAACTATCATCCTACTTTCTATGGTGCCTTCTACCAGACCCTCTGTATCTGAACTCTCCTCTTCAGAACATATGTACTGGCTGGGCTCTTCACTCTCAGTATCATCCCCACCGAAGGCAGGGGGGTCAAGACTCTCTCTATCAGAACTTTCAGACATCTACAAATATGCAAAAAAAACAAAAAAAGGAACTAATGCACATGCGGAGGTGATCAAACCACAACAACAGAAATTTGACAAATCTTCATGCCAGGCAAGATTTCTACATGTTCATACATATGTTCAACGTGTTCATCATGTTCATGCTATGTTCATCATGTTCTTCCTAACCTTCAACATGTTCATACAAAACAAGACATTTCAATTCAAAAGTTCTAGCGAAATAGGGTCTAACCTTGTTTGTAGCACCACAAATGATTCGCCGGAAATCACCTCAGCCACAAGCACCACCACAATCTTCTCACCGGAAATCGCCTCTCCTTTTTCACAATTCTCACAATTTTTCTCAACTGAAGCCAAGTATGATGCCTTCACCACCCAAGTTCCTTTTTATAGCCAACTAAGGGTACCACGCCTCGATTCACGAGCAAACCCTAGCACCCTTTCATCTTCCCTCATAAATCCCTTGTACCTACACACCATTTGAAATTCAATTTTCAAAATACACCAAAAACAAAAATTTGAGGAAAATTGGAGCCTTGCCGAACGGCAAGGCCCGTGCAAACACAAAATGGAAGCCCCCAAAATTTCAAGTTTGCTAGCCTACTTCATAGGCCCACTCTTATTACAAGGCTAGGGCCCAAAATTGTCTAAAGCCAAGGCAAAAAATTTCATCAAGGCACCCAAATACATTTTACAACACATATCATGTACGGGCTTGCCGAACGGCAAGGCCCGGGCACCAACAAATTAGGGGCTCATCTCACGAACATCACATATCCACGGATCAAGCCCACTTGCCGAAGACAACAAAAGGGCACATTGGAAATTCAATGGCCTTGCCGAATGGCAAGACCCACGAAAATATAATAGAATCGAACAAAAACTCACCGTGAGCTGCCCTTGCCGAAGCTGCTGCCCACCAATGGCCGAAGCCCTGCTCACCACAACTGCTGAACGGCAAGGGCCTTCCAAACCCAATCGGGTGCTGTTTTCGTACCTCACCCCAGCTGCCGAAGCAAACACTAGAAGCCGCAGCACCAGCTGCCCTGCCGAAGCAAGCTGCTGCCCTGCCGAAGCACTAGCTGCCCAGCCTCGTGCTCAGCCACCTCTCGCCAATCACCCTCCTGCCAAGCCTCGTGCTCAGCCACCTGCTGCGACGCCTTGCCGAAGCTGCTGACCCTTGCCCAGCTGCCACGCCAAAAACACTAGCTGCCGAAGCAACCTGCCCCAGCTGCCAGCTCCTCTTGCCGAAGCTACAATCTGACCTTCACTCCACGAATTGCAGAAGCTACCAGCCGTGCTCAACTGACGACGCCGCCAAGCTTATTTCCGAACGGTAAGGTTAAGAGAATCATATCTGGCCCCAACTGCCACGCCGAACCTGCTGCTGCGCCACTCTTGCCCGAACCACCTGCCGAAGGACTGGCCAGTTCTGCTAACGGCCTCAATTTCCCCCGAACCTGCCCTGCCGATCGGTATGCTCCAGCCAACCCTTCCCAAATGTGCACGGCTTGCCGAAGAGAACTTGCCGAAGAGATGATGGCTTGTATTATCAAACAGCCGATGTAGCCTTGCCGAACGGCAAGAGGCAACATCTAATTTTTATATAACCCTCTTACAACCCTAGCCTTCTCACATGCCTAAGCCCATCTCAAGTCCATACTTGCCGAAGGCCCGATCCAAGGAACTTCCAACCTCTCTCCAAATGGCCCGGCCATTCAAACAAAAGATATAGCTGGACCCTTGCCGAACGGCAAGGGCCATGAAAAAAAAATTTTTGTAGTCTTAAATTCCCAAATGGCCCCGCCATTTCCAACAAAAAAAAAAAGAAAAAGAAAGTGTAGCTAGACCCTTGCCGAACGGCAAGGGCCATGGATATTTTGTGGAGACCCCCAAAATTTCCAAATGGCCCGGCCATTCCCCAAAAAAAAAAAAAAAAAAAAGTGTAACTAGACCCTCCTTGTCGGACAGCAGGGCCATGATATTTTTTAGACACCCCAAAATTTCCAAAATGGCCCCAAATTCCCCAAAAAAAAAAAAAAAAAAAAAAAGGGAGCTAGATCCTTGCCGAACGGCAAAAGCCATGGAAGAATTGAAGTCTCCAAAATTTTCAAAGGGCCCGGCTCCCTCGAAGGTCTGGCTCCCCTACGGACCCAGCTCCCATCCTATCTGCAACATGCCCCAATACCCAGGTACCCAGCTACTATGTGTTGATGCAACTCCTAGCTTGCCAACTTGGGGGACTAGGGAGTGCCCTGCGGCTCCCAATGAAGCTGGAATGCTCGGTTACAATTACAAAAACTCACAAGTTCCCAACCCAGAAGTTACTTCTCGACCGCGAACTTGGGGGACTACTGTTTACACCATAATGAACCGAGCAGTCCCAGCATCAAAGCGACTAGCACCAAGGCAGCCACGCCTTCTCCCATGCCGAAGGAAGACACACTTCCGAGGTGCCAGACACCTGCCGAAGCTCCCAAATGCCAAACCTAATCTCCAGGACACGTGTCGCCACCACAACGGCTTGCACAAAGTCCCACATTGGAACTTTGTGCAAAGCTCCCACTTTCACCTCCCTATAAATAGGGAACAGTACCCAGGTAAAACCAAGAACCATTCTCCTACTTTTACTGTTACTCTGCCAGAATTACTATACGTAACTGACTTAGGCATCGGAGAGCCTTCGGCCGGCACCACACCGGTGTCCGAAGCTTAACGGTTGCTTCTCCTCTTTTTACCTTCTACAGGTCTCTCACCAATCCATTTCACCAAGGGCCTCAGCCCTCTTCCCTGCTGAAGACTCAGCACATCTAACCACTAAGTTGGACTCAATATTGGCCGGGCCATTTTGAGCATCAACACCTATAAACATAATCTAGATTGGAAGATGTTTGGTCATCCAAAATACCACTACAATTCTTTGATCTTATTTTTTTTTTAATCAAGACGTACCTACGGTATAAAACTTCATCTTCATGATAATATTTTTCTTTCATTTTTCGCAAGGTTGAATGAACTAGTAAATAAACTAAAAGTATATATATAGAGAGAGAGAGAGAGAGAGAGAGAGAGTTTTCCACGTTAAAGAAATCTTTATTGTAAGAAAAGTCTAGACATCATCCCTATCCCTATGGTTGCCCAATAATGTATTTCAACAATTGGAAAATGTCCACACGTCATCCCTAAATCCTAAATTGGTCGGCTAGGATTAGGATGTCCTTGTTTTAAGAAAAATAAGGACACCTCATTTCTAATTTGTAATTTAAGATAAATTTTCTAGTGTGACGGTTACACCGCCACGTGATGTTAGTAATTCATAAATTATAATATGGGCAGACGATGAGGTTGATATGTCATGGACTTATGGTATAATAATATGAATAAATATGTACACATGTATAACATGAATGGAGTGGTAACATCACGTGATGTTGTTACCATCACGACGAATTTAATCATTAGAATGATTTAATTTTTAGGTTCTCTTTCAAAGATGATCCATGCAAAAAATAAGCTAAATCAAGAATTGTTTAACCATTTGATTATCCGCAATAGTGTTTCAGTTTTATCTAGCAAACTATGTTTATTTTGCACATTTTAGAAACCTTATTATATAAATTCTTTCTTTTCTTGTTTATTTAAGCTAAATACTTTTGAGATGGGAATGGAACGAGTCAGATTGGGTCGGGTTTTGCCATTATCATCCACACCCTTCTGTCTAAATGAAGAGTCCATTAGGCAATGGCGAAATTAGGAAGTTCCAAATGAGTGGGTTAAATTTTAACTGTAGACGTCCCTGAACTTTGCCTCGAGTTGCAATTAGGTCCTCGAACTTTTTTTTTGAGATAATTACATCTGTTAACTTGATAAATAGTTTCAATTGGGTCCTACCGTCCAACTCTGTCAATTTATCTGTCAAAATGAAGGTGTAAAAAGGTCCTTTCGGGTTCTTCACACTACTACGATTTACTATTTGCGCGACGGACGTTTGCGCGACGAACAAAATTTCGTCGCGCAAAGAACACTTTTGCGACGCAAAATAACTTCCGTCGCGCAAAATACAGAAATCTAGCGCGACAAATAATTTCGTCGCAGATAGAAACTATGCGCGACGTAAAATAATTGCGTCGCGCAAAGATGCAACTTCTACGCAAAATGGCGCCAAACTCTTGCGCGACGACAAGGAGCGTCGCGCATGAGTATATTGCGCGACACTTCAACTTATTCGTCGCGCAAAAGACAACTTAGGGCGACGAAAACATAAACCGTCGCGTAAGAAAACGAGGGAACCTTAATTTTGGCGCCAATATGGAGGTGGGTTTTTGCGCGACGGAAGTACGTCGTCGCGTAAAGTGTAATAGCGGTGCAACCCTGCGCGACGAAATATTTCAATTTGCGCGACGAATAATTAACTTTGCGCGACGCCAGTTTGTATTCGCGCGACGGAATTTGGTGCGACGAATAGATTTCTTCGTCGCGCAAAAAAGTAGCTGTCGACACGTGATTGCGCGACGGAAATGTTGGTTTGTGCGACGGAACAGTAGGTTTTCGCGACGGCGTTTTGCGCGACGAATTTGCCTTGTTCGTCTCGCAAAGTCCTTCTTCTCCATATTTGTATCTGCCTCTCTCTCACTCTCCCTCCCTGCTTTCTGCCTCTCTCTCACTCTCCCTCCCTGCTGCTGCTCTGCTGTGAATTCTATATGTTTATTAGGTATGTATTTTTTGTCTTGAGTTTAAATGTATTAATGTAAATTCGTGCTAATGCTATTAATTTTGTTCTCATTAGGGATATTTGTGATTAGTGGTTGGTGGAGAACGATTGTGAAGGTATGTTATTGTAAAAGTTTGTTTGTTATGTTTGTACTTTTTTTGTGAAGTTATATGTTTATAATGTTGTGAAATTGTGCGTGACGTAGCACAATGTGTTGCGATGTACGAAGTTAATTGAAATTAACTTCGTACATTTATTTTTATGTTTAGTAACACGTAGTTTCCCGTTCGAGATTAGTTGGATTTCGTGCATGGATGCGTAAGGCATGACTGCGGTCCAATTAATTCTTGAATTGTCCCATTACTTGGACAGTTTGGTAATGCATAGTGTTGTCACATAATCTTCGGCTACAGGATTAGGTTTCGATTGTGGAGATTTCGGTGTCATCTCGGTACGTTCTTCGGGTGGTACGTAGGTATTTATACCTATGCCCACTTCAAGAACTGTGTCGAGATGCTGCCGAAATTAATCCACGTCGAAATCTAATCTCATGTAGCCGTAGGTTACGTGACAGGACTATGCATTCCCGAATGGGATAGGGCCCTTACCGGAGGCATAAGGTGACATTATAACTTCGTATGAAGTTGTTGTGACTGTTGTGTCGTGATTGTGGTTTCAGGAATTATGAGCAGAAGGTGGATACAGAACCCGAATAGATGCGCAGACGAATACTTGGATGGAATCGAGGATTTTATTGAGTTTGCACGTAGACACAACCCGGGTGCAACTCGAATCCGTTGTCCTTGTAGGAGGTGCAACAACACGTTGTTTGAGTCAATTGAAACTGTTGGATTTCATTTAGTAAGGAATGGAATGATTGAAACATATAGCATTTGGAACCTTCACGGCGAACAAGTAGACCATGCTTCGTCTTCAAATGCCCCAAGAGTGGACAATGTTGAACCTATTGTGGATCCTAATGATCAAGTCATGGGTATTATACAGGATGCTTTTCCATTCGCATCGACCAACATCAATCAGGAAGGGGAAGATGACGTGCCTACACCAATAGACAGTGCGGAGTTTGAACAGTATGAAAAACTGTTAAAAAATGCCAACCAAGAGTTATACCCGGGGTGCGAGAGTTTTTCCGTTCTCACTGCCATTGTGGAGCTAATGCACGGAAAAATAAAGTATCGTATGTCCAACTTGTGTTTCGATTACTTTTTGGGGGTTTTCAAGAGAATGCTTCCGACGGACAATTGTTTGCCGAAAGACCATAAACATGCACAGAAGGTGTTGCATGGTCTTGGATTGGGTTATGAAAAAATCCACGCTTGCAAAAACAATTGCATGTTATTCTACAAAGAGCATGAAACGTTGGATACATGCCCTATATGCAATGAGTCGAGGTTCAAAATGACATCCCAGAATAGAACGACTAAGATACCACAAAAAGTGATGCGTTATCTGCCCCTTAAACCTAGGTTGCAGAGATTGTATATGTCGATGCATACTGCCACAGACATGAGATGGCATAAGGAAAAGCGGGTAGACGATGATGTGATGCGGCATCCTGCAGATGGGGAGGCATGGAAAGAGTTCGATCGAACGCTCCCCGAGTTTGCTGCTGATCCCCGAAATGTTAGATTGGGACTTGCCACTGACGGATTCAATCCGTATGGGGTTCTAAACCAACACCACAGCACTTGGCCGATTTTCGCATTC
>NC_047655.1:9131170-9140803 GCF_902201215.1 Prunus dulcis | reverse complement strand
TTATATAACGTCGTGGTATTTATGTTCATACGACGCCAATAGTAATACACCGTCGTGGTATTAACATTCACACGACGTAAAACAATACTGTCGTCTATATTAGATTCCAACCCTAGTTTCTTTTTCTTTATATTTTATCAAATAAGGAAAAACAAAAACCATTGTTCAGAGAAATCAAACCTGCAATTAAACAAGCAAATAAAAAAAAGACTATTATTTTAAAAACAACTTTGTCAATTTTCAGACGACGGTAGAACGACTGACGAACCGTCGTGGTCTACATATTTAACCACGTAAATAAGAACTACCGTCGCCTTATTTAGTTGAGGTAGTTGTCTTCAAAGTTGGAAACTTTCCCTCTTTGTCTGTATATTTTATCAAACTTGGAAAGAAGTAAAATGATTTTGGCCAGAAAAAAGGTAAAAAGATTTTTCAAACAAAAAACATATGAGCATGCAAAACAGTAACCAAAATAGTGAAAATGAAAGCTTACCTATTGCGTGCCATGAAAGCAAGAGGAAGATGATCGATGTTTAAGTTCAGAGACGACGAAGAAGACGAGAGGAAGACGATGAGAAACTCTGACAGTGCTCTGCCAGGAAAAAAGACGAAAAGTTTTCTCTGGGAGATTGAAATTTTTAATCGGGTTTGGAAACAGTGCATGTGTAAGTCGAAAAGTTGATACATATAAAACCGTTTCAAAAAAATAATAAGGCGGTTACATATAACTACGTCGTTTTTAACTAACACGACGAAATATTTGTTTTGCGACGTGGAATCCTTACATTTAACGTCGTCACGTTTAATATAACCGACGTGGATTTGAATTTTTAAATTATGAATAGAATTTTTTTTCCCGTGACCTTTCAGTTTATTTTTCAATTACAGTGAGTTATAAATAGAGTTTTTTTTCCGGAGGAAATTTAAAATGAAGGAAATTAATGTTCTGGAATATGTAAAGTTTTTTTTTTGGATGACAGATTTAAATAAAATAAGAATATAAAAACAACGACTGTTTTTGTTTTACTGTCGTCGTTTTACGTCGTCTTAAGTAATACTAAGACGACGTAATATATTTGTTGAGCGACGTAATATATTTTTTAAACGTCGTTAGAAATTAAAAATTAAGACGTAATATATTAGAAATTAAGACGACGGTTTAAATTAAATGTACGACGTATAAAATGAATAAATACGACTTTAAATTTTATAGTACAATTTAAAGATAACGTCGTAGAACTATATGATAATGACGTCGATATATTTATATTTTCCGTCGTTTTAAATTAATTTAATACGGCGATATTTTTTATTTTAAAGCCGTGGATTTGTTTGTAATTTTACGGCGTTTTATACGAAAACCTCGTCGTTTTATTTTATGAGTAAAAACGGCAGTTTTTATTGAAATCGTCGTCTTTAATTTCTACGTCGGTCAGTTAATAACTTCTGCCGTTCTTTGGTGGCTTTGATTTTACACAGCGGAAATCTGTTTCAAAAAGACGTCGGTTGTTTAATTAGGTACGTCGTTGTTTTTGAACAGCCATTTGAATCTCCATTTTTAGTTGTCTAGGGTGGTATTACACGACGGTGTTTTTAGAACCGTCGTCTTTTTAAAAACCACGACGGTTTTCACTTAGACCGTCGTTGTTTTCTGGTCGTCTTTTTCACTTTTTGTAGTAGTGTTAAAATCTTAACTATTTGATTAATCTAATGAAGATTAATTATTCCACCTTAGAATAGTTGTATTATATTTAAACTCACAATTTGCACTGTTTCAAAGAACAAAGTGGCACCAAAACGGCAATAAATAATCAATATTTGTTTTGGTAAATAGTAATAATGATATTGATAATGTATGTGCCAAAAGAGTAACGCTACACTTACCATATTTTTATCCCACATTTCTATACCACATGATGTGGCATGTCCATATTATATGTCACATTAATTAAATCAATGAAGTGTATTTTAATTAGGACAATTAGAAAATCAAATACTGGAATAAATCATAAAAGAAAAGAAAAGAAAATATTAAATAATTTTAATTAATGTGGCTGTCCACCTCATCTGCCACATAAGATGGTATAAGGATGTGGTATACAAATGTGGTAAGAGTAGCATTATTCGTGCCAAAAAAAGGTTTTTTAGAGGAATAATGCTACACTTACCACATTTGTATACCACATTCTCATACCACCTTATACGGCAGATGAGATGGATAACCACATCATTTAAAATTATTTAATATTTTCTTTTATTTTATGATTTATTAATACTTAAAAAAAAACTGTTAATTAAAATTTCTTTATTAAAACACACTTCATCGATTTAATTGATGTGACATATAATATGAACATGCACATTATATGGTATAAAAATGTGGAATATAAATGTGGTAAGTATAGCATTACTCTTTTTAGAGAAAGCAGGAGCCGAAAAAAGGTTAATTGCTTGATATCAAGCCTAACAATTGATTGAGAGTATTATATTGGATTGTCTTAAGATTGTTTCCTATGTGAATCGAACCCGGGTGCACTTGGGGGGAGGGAGAGTTTGGCCCACTTTTCAACTGTGGTGCTACCCTATGTTCGTTATTGATGTGTTATCTACTTGAATAAATTACTAATTTTGACAAAAATAAACAATAAAAACATATATATTATGGAATTTTACTACTCTTTTTTTACTTATTTTTCCATATATTCATATCAACTTGTTACTATGTTCTATAAACCTCATGGATTACCATAAAAATGCAAATCATACACAATTTCTTTTGAGGCCATATATGGTACCAAATTATCAACTATTAAAAGCATGATTTGTCTCTCAGTGTATTTTCACCAAAACAAAAACTTCAAACAATCATGGCTTCGTTCATTAGAAATGTACTGCTCGCAGTTCTGGTTTTGTTGTTCACAATTACAATTTGTGGTGCAGATATTGGTCCCAAGGAAAGACATATGCTAGAGTGACAAATGATTTGGGCGGAGGCTTGACCCTCACCGTTCACTGCAAATCCAAAAACGACGATCTTGGTGTCAAAGTGCTCCCCCTCTCCTGATTGGTCGTTCGAATTCAGTTTTAGACCTAACGCCTTCACGGTGAATACACTATTCTTCGGTAGTTTTGAGTGGCCAGACTATTTTGATGTCTATATAGACAAGAGAGACGGACCAAATTGTAGTAAATGTTTCTACAAGATACGACCAAATGGCCCATGCAGGTTTAACTTTGATACCAACCAATACGACATTTGCTTTAAATATGGAACCCTAACTAATTGCATCGTCTGGATTCAAGTCATTTTTTGTTTGTGGTAGTTGAGTGAGATGAAGAATGAGTACCAACCAACCATCATGTATTTGCTTATATCTTCAACCGATAATAAGTTCGATTGTCTTTGTATTACCTTTTCAAATGAATTTGATTGTTTTGGGTGGGGAGTGGGTTGATTTTCGAAAATTCAGTTCAAATTGTGGCACGAAATTGGAGACGGGTCTATACCCAGTGAATAGAATATTATGTATTGAGACGTATATAACATGAATTTATTAATAACACAAAGTCACAACAAAAGTAATACTCGTAATAGGTACTCTGTTTTTGTCCTTAATGCCTGCTTTTAATTTCAATGATCCATGCATAATTATTAATTAAGGTAACGGATCCTCTCTTGGAACTTTTATTCTTCACATTTCAATCTTCAAGAAAAGTCATGAACTGACTAAAAAGAATGATCGAATGGAATAAGCAGTGTGGAACAATAAGATCCCTATAAACATAATCTAGATTGGAAGATGTTTGGTCACCCATATACCACAATTCTTTGAGCTTTATTTTTATTTTTATCAAGACGTACCTACTGGTATAAAACTTCATCTTCATGATAATATTTTTCTTTCATTTTTCGCAAGGTTGAATGAACTGGTAAATAAACTAAAAGTATATATAGAGAGAGAGAGAGAGAGTTTTTCCACGTTAAAGAAATCTTTATTGTAAGAAAAGTCTAGACATCATCCCTATCCCTATGGTTGCCCAATAATGTATTTCAACAATTGGAAAATGTCCACACGTCATCCCTAAATCCTAAATTGGTCGGCTAGGATTAGGATGTCCTTGTTTTAAGAAAAATAAGGACACCTCATTTCTAATTTGTAATTTAAGATAAATTTTCTAGTGTGACGGTTACACCGCCACGTGATGTTAGTAATTCATAAATTATAATATGGGCAGACGATGAGGTTGATATGTCATGGACTTATGGTATAATAATATGAATAAATATGTACACATGTATAACATGAATGGAGTGGTAACATCACGTGATGTTGTTACCATCACGACGAATTTAATCATTAGAATGATTTAATTTTTAGGTTCTCTTTCAAAGATGATCCATGCAAAAAATAAGCTAAATCAAGAATTGTTTAACCATTTGATTATCCGCAATAGTGTTTCAGTTTTATCTAGCAAACTATGTTTATTTTGCACATTTTAGAAACCTTATTATATAAATTCTTTCTTTTCTTGTTTATTTAAGCTAAATACTTTTGAGATGGGAATGGAACGAGTCAGATTGGGTCGGGTTTTGCCATTATCATCCACACCCTTCTGTCTAAATGAAGAGTCCATTAGGCAATGGCGAAATTAGGAAGTTCCAAATGAGTGGGCTAAAGTTTAACTGTAGACGTCCCTGAACTTTGCCTCGAGTTGCAATTAGGTCCTCGAACTTTTTTTTTGAGATAATTACATCTGTTAACTTGATAAATAGTTTCAATTGGGTCATACCGTCCAACTCTGTCAATTTATCTGTCAAAATGAAGGTGTAAAAAGGTCCTTTCGGGTTCTTCATTCATCATTGACCCCAACTCCACTTTCTTCATCCATCATCAACCCCAACAATCCCACTTCCATCTTCACAAGTTTACAATACAAATCCATAGAGAAAAGGAGAAGGTTTACTTAAGAGTAAGTAATTAAAAGGACTTGAACAAATTTAGGAATCTCTTCTCTTCTGCCGTTGTGGAGCAAGAGTAATAAATAGAAGGATAAGCTCCCTCAAGAATCTCTCTTCCAAAAAGGCAGCCATACCCGCCACTACCCCTACTTCGCGACAGAGAGCCTTTAGTGACCCCAAAACTCATAAACCCCCAAGCACAACGCCACTGTAAAACCACCCTCGTCCCCACCCGAGATCTACCCCGGCCTCACCTGAGACCCATCCAGATCCTTTTTATTTCTCTCTCTCTCTCTCTCTCTCTACAAATTCAAAAATTGAAAAAGAAAAAAAAAATCGAACACTTTGCATCTTGCGGGGGTGAGGTTGCGGGTTGGGAGATGGGGGGTGGGTTGCAGGTTGGGTTGGGATCTGGGTTTTGAGGTGGTGGGATAAGAAGGTGGGGAAAAGGGTTACAGAAGAGAGGGAGAGGCAAAGCAAAAGAGAGAGAGAGAGGGATTTGGATTTTTTATTTTTAAGTTTATTTATTAGTTAAATTTTTTTGTTTCACTTTTTCAGTTTTTTTTTCTTCAATTTTAAAATTTTAAAATATTTTAATTGAAATGGACTGTTTTAGCCCTCAAATTAATAGCCAAATTGACGGAAGGACTCAATTAAAACGGATGAGAGAGTTGGATAACCTAATTGCCTCAAAAAAAAGTTCGGGGACCCAATGGCAACTAGAGGTAAAGTTCAGGAACCTCTACAGTTAAAAACCCAATTTGATATATCTCAAAATTGAAGATGCATATGGGTAGAAATTGTAGTACAAAAGAAATCATTACAAGGGAAAAAAAAAGGATTATTCGCAGCAATGGTCCCTCAACTATACCAGTAGTTGAATTTGTGTCATTGAACTCAATTATTAGTTGCAGAGGTCACTCAATTGGCTGTTGTGTTGCACCATTGGTCCTTCCGTCAAACTCTGTTGAATTTTCTGTCAAAAGTGACGGTAAATTTGGAAATTTATCCACAACTCTCCATTGTCGCAACCCAATCCTTGCTTCTCCTCCCTTGTACAGAAATCTGGGTAGAAAAAAGAAAAGAGAGACAACTCGATTGCTTCTCCTCCCTTGTACTAAACTCGCCACCCAATCCTTCCTCCCAACCCTTACTATAAACCATCAACCATAAACATTCATAAATTGGGGGGGGGTTGAGAGAGATTAAAGGGAAAAGGGGAGGTTGAGAGAGAGAGAGAGAGAGAGAGAGAGAGTGTGTGTGTGTGTGTGTGTGTGTGTGTGTGTGTGTGTGTGTGTGCGCTCGCCTCTTCCTTCCTATATTACAACTATTAGTATTAGTGAGGGATATGGAGATGGGTTTGGGAATTGTGTGTGTGTATATAAGAGGTAAGAGATTTTCACATAAATGGGGGAGCAACAGGTTGTAGGAGTTGCCTGCTGGTTGGGTATCACATATATAAGAGGAAAGGGGTTTCAGGAGAGAGAGAGAGAGAGAGAGAGAGAGAGAGAGAGAAGTGAAGGGCTCTCTTTGGGTTTCTTTTGTTTTTTCCATTACAAATCTAAAACATGTTGGGATTTTTATTTTACGATTTAAGATTGAAAAATCTAAGCTCGAAAGCTCAAATTTCAAGCTTGAAATTGTTATTAAAACTGAAGAAAGCTCTGGGAGGAGAGGGAGGGTTGTGGAGGAAGGGGAGGGTTGTGGAGGAGAGGGAGGGTTGTGGATGAATTTCCGAACTTACCCTCACTTTTGACAAAAAATTTAACAGAGTTTGACGGAATGACCAATGGTGCAATACAACTGCCAATTGAGTGACCTCTGCAACTAATAATTGAGTTCAATGACCCAAATGCAACTACGGGTATAATTGAAGGACCATTGCTGGGAATAACCTAAAAAAAAAAGACAGCTTTGACAAAAAAACCAATTAAATATTAAGGAGCACGCAGTTGAGAATAACAAAGCATTAAAAATTTATGAGTGTTAGAAAGCATTAGTGAGCATTAAACATAACTCAAAGGAAAAACGAAGCTTAATATCTTTTAAAGAAAAGTTAAAATTGGAGACAATGAAATCCTAAACAAACCACACAGTGGCTCATTATGCCAAATTCCACGGTCATGACTCCATTACAAAATAAAATGACAACAGTGACCATTATTTAGTGATATTCACCACTTTTTTTCTTCTTGGTGGTCATGTGGTATAATTAAAATACAATTTCAAAATTTTGTCTCGGGAGCCCAAGGGTAGTTCCGCGGTTGCCATCAGGTATATGATAACCTTTTTTTATTAAATATTTTCCTAATAAAATGGTAAAAAATCAGAGTTTAGTACATGTAAAATGCAAAAAAACACATACCTAATTTGTGTGTTTGTACCAGCCAATTGTTCTGAAAAGATTGCCTAATTTTCATGTCCTTTATTTGATTAAATAGAATGTACATAGTTACAAATTGCTTTTTCTTTTCTCTTTTTATTTTTTATTTTTTTTATTTTTTTCTGTTAGCCGATTTCTTCCCTTGCTTGCCCTCTAATTTTGGTATTTCCTGGCTCGTGGGATACTAGGATTTATGAGATGCTATATATTTCAGTATCTTGTAGATTTTTATTGATCTGCATACTAGGAATTAATCACGATCGCTTTCTTTGCTTCGTATATATGATGATACAATTAAGGATACATAATTCGAGAAGTTTATGATTTATCAATGAATTAGACGAACACAAAATCTTGATGAGCTGGAGTGGATTATCAAAATCTCTAATAAGCAGTGAATCTGAAAGGAGGCCCTATATTCTTCCTTCCGGAGATGTTCATGTAAAAACACACATCATATCATATCATATCATATCATGTCATATATATATATCACAACAAACACCTAAAAACATGACAAAATATCTGTGACAATTTGATCTTTCTCTGATTTTTCCCTGATTTTGTATGCCTTGTTTGGTTATATATTCAGCAAAGGGCTGTGTTTGTTATTTCGTGGCTTAATTTGTCTGGACTTCGAGAGATTTAATTGAGAATGGCTGCTGTTTCTGCTTCTCCTCCTTCTTCTTCTTCTTCTGCTGCTGCATCAATGGAGTTGGACAGTGGTGATAAAGTACCACATGTTTTGGCTGTTGATGATAGTTTTGTCGACCGCAAAATCATTGAAAGGTTACTCACCCACTCCGCTTGCAAAGGTATATTTATAATCTCTCTCTTTTTCTTCTTTTTGACTAATCTATCTCTTTTTCTTTTCCTTTGAAAAATTAATTAGTGGCCGTAACGTGGTGTTACAAATTGTTAAAATTATAAATAACATATGTTGGATTTTAGATTTAGTCATAATGATTGTATATCTGTGATATAATTTAAGTGAACTTGTAAAAATATCGGTCGCCTTAAAAGAAAATAGAGAAGAAGCTTTAGCACCACCAAACTAGTGTGGTTTAATATGAGGAGCGTCAGTTAATAGGGAGCTAGCTATCCCTTGTTGGTATTTTCTATGATTTTGATCTTTGCCATATCGTTTAACAGAATTTTTTATTATAGAGAAACAGAAAATTTATTTACTCATTATTTATATAATTATGGTATAAATTTTAGTAATAATATTGGGGTTCCTGTTATGGCAGTGACCACAGCAGAGAACGCACATGGAGCATTGGAACTCTTGGGCCTGGCAGACGGGCAACAAAACTTTAGCAACACCGTAAGTCAATTGACCTTAAGTAGATTTTGTCAACCTCATCTGCCTTTATTATTATTTTTTTTTTCATTTGAAATATTTGGGGGTGTAACTGTTACACTGCCACGTGATGAACGTTTGGAAATTTAATGTGCATTCGTGTCTTTGCAGGTTTCAAATGTAAACATGATAATCACGGATTACTGTATGCCAGGAATGACAGGGTATGAGCTTCTAAAAAAAATTAAGGTAATGTTAACTTCTGATTGAACCCCTAATATTGCAAAACCGATCACTCATTTAATCAATGACTTGAACATTTAACATTCCATGTGAAACATGAAATTCATGAGATAACCATTTGGTATGCCGTTATAGTTTGACTAATTAATCTAATTAATCTAACCCTGCCAATTAACTCTCCCTCTAAACAGGAATCACCAAAAGTGAAGCAGATACCAGTAATTGTTGTTTCATCTGAGAACATACCCACCAGAATTGAGAAGTAAGCAACTTGCAATTCAACTACCAATTTATATATTTTGTCCCTCATTCATTCTAAATTTCTCTTTTTTTTCTTTCTTAAATAATGAAATTAATTAGTAGTTAATTACTGATCCCTCAGATTTATTGGCCTGAATAGGTGCCTTGAGGAAGGAGCTGAGGAGTTCTTGTTGAAGCCTCTCCGGCTATCAGATGTTAAGAAATTGAGATGCCATTTGACGTCGAATGCCGGAAACAATAGTGATGAAGGGCTGATTTGTGTAGGAAGATGATTATAGAGACAAGATTTATACAAGAAAAGAAAGTGTAGGAAAGGCTTAAAGTAATACCTAGCTAGCTATCAATACTTCAAACTTGTTTGATGCAATGTAATCATTGTTAACTTTTCGGTCAGAAGGAAAATTACATTAAAAGAGTGATCATTGTTAATTTCTTTACATTAAAAGAGTGATCATGGTTAATTTCTTTTCTTCGAATCCTATT
>NC_047655.1:9080434-9130396 GCF_902201215.1 Prunus dulcis | reverse complement strand
AAACATCAAAAAATTATTGATTTTTTTAAAAAAGTAAATGTCTTTGTCCTTTTACTTTCATTTATTTTTATATTACTCTATTTACTTAAGTTTACAATGTAAATAAGGAAGTACCCCCCATTTGGATTCAAATAAAAATACTAGAAAATTAAATTCCCACCAAATCAAAATATAAAAAACCGGTTTTAGTGCAAAATACGATTTAGGCTAAAAATGATGGCTCATTAAGTCAATATATACTTCATACTAAAATCTCAAAAAATCAAGTTTCCTTATTTGATGTGTAAAGAATAAAAACCGCCAAATCCTCATGCATTTTTTTTTCTATAAATACCAACCAATACAAGTAATAAAATAAAATCTTATCCGAAAATATTATCCAAATTAATTGTTTAAGTAAACAAAGTTGTGAAAAAAACAAAAAAATGAATAGTATTTGCCATGGCAAAGGGCAACTACTGAAAATACATTTTGCTGGGGGGCTAGGGCAGCCACTATTCACGTGAATAGTGGCTGCCTTAGAGCCATTCCATTGATGCAGCCCAGCCCGAGGCGAGGGCAGAAAAAAAAAAAAAATTTCGTTCCAGCGTTGCGCCCAGGCCCGGGGGTGGTGTGGGACCCACCAACTCGGGCCAGCCCGAAGGCGAAACCAGCCCCAGGTCCAAAACGCGGTTGCTGACGTCAGCACTCGCGTCACGCTGACGTCAGCTAGCGCGTTTCAAATTTTTTTACCGTTGGCGCGTGCATTGCACGCGCCAACGGTAAAAAAATTTGAACCAGCGCTCGCTGACGTTAGCTCCAACGGTTCAACGCCACGTGTCGCCTCCTCAGCCTTCCGATCTGCTTCTCCAAATTAATCCAACGGCTGAGGCTTTTTGGGCAATAAAAATATGAAAACAAATCGTAAAAAATTCTAAAAAATTCTGATATTTTTTTTCTATAAATACCTATCAATACCCTTCACTTTCAACACCAATACTCTTACATTTCATTATACTTCTACTATTATTCACTCTTTTTACTCAACATTTTCCTCTTTTTCATCTAGCATTTTGATTTCATATTTTTATGGCTTCTTCTATCGAAACCGGAGGGGCTTGGAGCACCATGGAAGATGTTTCCTTGTGTGAGGCTTGGCTCCAAATTTGTCATTGTCCCGTGTCCGGCAATGAGATGAAATTTTTTCATATGTGGAAAAAAAATTCATGCCGAATTTTGTGAAAAAATTCCGGGGTCTACTCGTACGGAGATGGCATTATCCAGTAGGTGGAAAATTCTCAATAAAGAGTTGGGAAAATGGAGAAATGCCCTAGCAAAAGCGATGGACAACTATAGAAGTGGGCAAAATCGTACTAACGAGGTAAGTATTTTATAATTTTTGTTTTATTAAGTTTAATCTCCTAATATATATATTTTGTTAATATTGCTTGCATTTTCAATATTTTGTTAATATTTCTTGCATTTTAAATATTTTGTTAATATTTCTTGCATTTTCAATATTTTGTTAATATTTCTTGCATTTTCAATATTTTGTTAATATTGCTTGCATTTTCAATATTTTGTTAATATTGCTTGCATTTTCAATATGTTGTTAATATTTCATGCATTTTCAATATTTTGTTAATATTGCTTGCATTTTCAATATGTTAAATATTTATTGCATTTCCATTTTTTGTTAAATATTTATTGCATTTCCATTTTTTTGTTAAATATTTATTGCATTTCCATTTTTTTGTTAAATATTTATTGCATTTCCATTTTTTTGTTAAATAGATGATTCAAGCACAAATGTGGTTCGGTGCAACCGGGGGTGGCAAAAAAAGTTTCACTCATCATGAATGTTGGGAGGTGGTGAAATATTGCAAACGCTTCATAATTATTCCGACGGGTCCGGAGGTTGTGTTAAACGAGACGCCACTCCGTGATTCAATGACATCGGATTCACCTCTCGATTCTCCTATGAGTCAAGACTCACCCATTGAAAAGGAGCCGAGGCCCATTGGCCGAAAGGCCGCGAAGAAGAAGAAAGCGGGTAATTCAAGCAATCAAAATTCACAATTTTTGGAGGAAATTGCAAGGCAAAACGGAATAAGAATAGAAATGGAGCAAAAACGCCAAGATAACGAGTTGGCCCTTCAAGCTGAGTATGCACGAGAAAGGGAGTATTTGCGCAAAAAAGATATGGACAAGACGGATCAGGAAACCATGGCGATGGATACAAGTCATATGTCCCCTGAAACAAAACAATCATAGGTCCACCTCGGGTAGATGCCGTCAGCTAGATAGTATCCCGTCTGGTATACAGTATTGTTGACTTGATAGGTGACATTGGGGCCCTGGCTTCTCAATACATCGTTGAATACGGGGGATTGGCCCAGCACGTTGAGGTCATTTTGTGATCCTGCAACTCCGAAGAAGGCATGCCAAACCCATGTGTCGAAACCAGCAACCGCTTCAAGGATGATACTTTTTTGGCCTTTTCTATTTCCATAATCACCTTGCCAGGCAGTTGGGCAATTCTTCCATTGCCAGTGCATGCAGTCGATGCTACCAATCATTCCGGGGAATCCTCGAGCTTCGGCTTTTTGTAGAAGCCGTTGGAGGTCCCTGGGAGTAGGTCTACGCAGGTAGTCCCTAGTGTACAGAGTTTCAACAACTTGACAAAATCTTACCAAAGCCTCCAACGTAGTGGACTTCCCCATCCGGGCAATCTCATCCACCTGATCAGCAGATGCTCCATACGCCAACATTCGTATAACAGCTGTAAGCTTTTGCTCTGGAAGAAGCCCCAAAACCCCAGCAGCATCACACTTTTGAACAAAGTATGCATCATAATTGCAAATATCATGCATGACTTTATTGAACAAATGAGGTTGCATTCTAAATCGCCTTCGAAAATCAACATCAGAGTACAAAAAAGTTGGGATAAAATAATCTTCCAAAAGATTCTTACCCCGAGAATGCCTATGTCTTTCCACATTCTGGCGCCGGCCGACTTGTGAACCACAGCGGCGACCTTGGTTCTCTTCTTCTTGCAAAGCCACTGCTATGAGAACTTGCTCATCGACTTGTCTCTGCAACTCATTGATTTCATCTGCTCTACGGTTTCTCTTATTTGTTTCTCGCTCTTGCCTCTCCAAGCATCTCCTAAATTCTTCCATTGAGAATGAAAGAAGTATGAATTCTAAACTCTGAGAAATGAAAATATAGAAAGATGTGGTGTGAGAAGTATGAGCTGAGCCTCTGGTTTTATAGAAAATTTTAGCAAGATAGACATGCCACGTGGCTTGATTTTATTGGATGAAAATCTTATCTGAAATTTGAAATTCATCCGAAATTTGAACCCTAATTTGTATGAAATTTGAATTTTGAAATTCATCCGAAATTTGAACCCAAATTTATCTGAAATTTGAACCCAAATTTATCTGAAATTTGAACCCAAATTCATTCGAAATTTGAACCCAAAAATTTATCTGAAATTTGAACTTTGAAATTCATCCAAAATTTGAATCCAAAAATCTTATCCGGAAATTTTATCTGATTATGAATAGTCTTGACACGTAGGAACCCGAAAATCTTATCTGAAAATATTACCCAAATTAATTATTTTCATTAAAAAATATGAGGAAAAAACAAAAAAATGAATAGTAATTGCCTTTAGCTAGGGCAACGGGTGGAAACACAAATTACTATTTGCAAGGGCAACCACTATTCACGTGAATAGTGGTCGCCCTAGCTCCACCCTTGCCATGGCTAAGGGCAAATGGGTGGAGTTGCTCTTAAGACTCCCCTTGCCATGGCAAAAGGCTAATTACTGAAAATGCTCTTAGGGAGATCCTTATTAAAATAACATTGAATGAAATGGGCTCGAGTAGACGAGAATGCTATTGGGCCCAAAACCCATGTTCATGTAGAAAATTCAAAGTCCATATTCCAGTCTCCTCTTAACTAATTTTTATACCTTGAAACGTAGACAGAGAGAAGAGGGAGAGATGGAGAGAGGCGTTGCTTCCATTGAAACGCAGAGAACCCAAAACCCTGGACCCAGTGAAGAGAAGCCGAAGGTGGTGGTGATAATGGGACCCACAGGCTCAGGGAAGTCCAAGCTGGCCATTGATTTGGCATCCCACTTCCCCATTGAGGTCATCAACGCTGATTCCATGCAGGTCTACAATGGTCTGGATGTTCTCACCAACAAGGTTCCACTGCATGAACAAAAAGGTACTTACTTTCTTCCCATCCTTTATTTTTTATTTTTGAATAAAGTTCAATTAAATTGTAAGTTTTGATTGTGCAAATGGGTTGGTTGCATGATGCAGGAGTGCCTCATCATCTTCTTGGGACTGTAAGCCCAAACATGGAGTTCACAGCTAAAGATTTCAGGGACTTTTCCATTCCTGTAAGTAATCCCATTTCTGTTTTTAGTATTTATATTGGGTTTTTTGGGTTATTGTTTCGTGTATGTATAGTGTAGGCAATTCACATGCCCTTATATGTAATAAATTGCTACACTTTGGATGATAATGGTTGGTATAATATTGATTTTTGTATTGAACTCGAGGCATTTGCCAAATTCTTGTAGCTGCAGGTTAGACATTCTTGGTATTAGTCTAATGTTTGAGACTTCTCTAGAAAATTATTGGTGAGGGGCCTAAAACCTGGGGAGGCGAGGCAAGAGTTGAACTTTTGTCATAGGTGTGAGGGTAATAGCTCCTTCTAACTGGGCTGTGACGGGTACTTTATCGAAAGTCACCCATCCTAGTTGAATTCTTTCCTAAGGCTTTGTGAAGCAACATGGTGTTGGTTTTGTTTATATTGTTGAGTAAATTTTCAATTGGTTAATCTGTCTGGTATTGATAAATTAATGAAGATTATGTCTTAATCATCAATCTTTATAAAAGTGAAATCACAAATACTAATGTGAAATGTAATTAGACCCTATCTGGTATGGTCCAATCTTACACCAACATCATTGGAATCCTGTCCAGTCAATGCAATGTTATTAGACGCAATCTGGTGCTGTTTGCTAGTATAGTGATTTTAGGTCAATGAAGTTCACAATGTCCATTTTCTTGACTTAGCAAACAGTTAATTTCTATTTCCAAGACTTTATTTTCTGTCCTAGGATATGGATCAGATTGGACTGTAGTCAGCTTCTCTCTATGGAAACAACTGCAGATGTAGAGTTTTAGTGTTTGAAAACATGTTTGATTGCATTTGCGCATTCGTTGTACTGTCTTATATTTTCTGTTTCATTCCACTCTTTTCCTTCTATTTTCACATTGCAAATCTTTATCAATATTGCCGTCTGTGTACTTTTGAAATTGACTCAGCATATGGGTTTTCAGCTCATCGATGACATCTTGTCTCGCAACTGCTTGCCAGTCATAGTTGGGGGCACAAATTACTATATCCAGGTAGAAGCCTGTTTTGATCTGTCATTCGGTAGTAGATAAATTTCATATTATTTTATTATTTTTTACGATTTTATAGTTGATGGATCATGCTCTGGATAACGTTCAACTTTTGTTAGTTTGTTAAATATTTATTGGTGGATTGGCCCAAAACATGATTGCAGCCATCTCTTTGTGCATATTCTTGAATCTAGAGTGTAGTGATGTGCTGGCTCTATCTGAAGGTTATGTCTTATTTTTTAAAACACCATTTGTATACCCTAGAATTATTCTTGGGCATTTGAAAATTGTATTGGTCCAATGCTTAGAACCTAAGGCCTCATTTGGTTTGTGGAGTGAAAATTTTTCATTATCCAGAAGAGTGTTTTTGTTTAGAAAGCTAAGGCATTTGAAAATTGTATTGATCAAGCAAGACTTTTTTTGTTTTCAGTTTATGAAATTCTTTAAAAAACTGTTAATTGGTAGAATAAACCAAAACAAACAAATTTTTGGTTGGTTTAATTTAGCTTTTGGCATTCAAACCAAAATGAACTTTTTGCCTTTTGAAAATGGTTATCAATTACAAAGACAAAATTTGGGTTTTGAAAAACAACTTCAATGATTACCAGACCAATTGGTAATCTGTCTGTTTTTCAAGTTTTGAAATATTAAAAAATGTCAGTATTTTTTTCGATAATGTTAGAATTGAATGCAATTAAGAGTCTAATATAAGTTAAGGGTTCCAATTAAGTATACAGTATTATGGCAATTAAGAGTTTTAGAACTTGTAATACATATATCATATGCTCACAATATATAGCTGAATGTTTCGGTAAATTTCAATTTTGTCTTTCTCAACTTTGATTTGTGAAAATGTTTACCAAAACCAAAACAAAGTCCTTCAGAACTTAACCGGTTGGATAAAAACCAGACGAAACATAGTCCTAATTCATATATAGGACTCCATTCTTCTACTTTCACAAAAAAACACAAGACGGTCATTTCTTCGACCCAAAGTTAAAACTCTACCCTTGGACTTGCTTGAAATCTTATTAGTGATGGCCATGGGAACCTCAATCTTTCCATATTTTCTGAAAACAGTTCTCAGGGTTTTGATGGTGATGTCCCAGTCAAGGCCATGCACGAAGTATTTATGGTGGCCATGTCTTTGTCTTTGAGCTGGTGCATCCTCTTGATCAAGTCCAGGTACTCGTTGGTAGCTTGCTTCCCAAAATAAGCCAGGAGCTCTTTTTTGATAAGGGTTCCAAAAGGTTTTCCAAAAGTGACTAGTATTTTTAAAAAAGGAAAAGTGCCTTGATTTAGTTGTCAGTGAAAATGAAACTGAAAAGTGATTGCTTTTCAGGAACCAACGGGGCTTAAGCACTGACTACTTTCTTTTCCTCATGAATAGAAGGGTGTTGTTGCCTATATGTGTGTGTGGTGATTTCATGTTGGGCAAATCTTAGTGATGACATGGAATTTTAGAAAAATCAACAGAGCTTTTTTCCATTTAACTTATATGTTTGCCAGCTCACTTATTCTGGATTTTTTGTTTTTTGTTTTTTGTTTTGGTGTTTTCCTCTTATTACTCTAGGCTCTTGTTAGTCCATTCCTTCTAGATGACACAGTAGAAGATATGGATGAAAGCTATATAGGTGATCAACCAGGTGAATAGCTACTTTTATACTTCAAACTTCACTTTACTTTTTCATAATTAAGAATATTCCATTTTTACATAGTTATTTATTTTTCACTTTTTTTAAGTACATGATTTATTCGGATAAAAGAAATACACTCACACTGCCTTTTTATTTATTTATTTATTCTCCCAGAAGATGGACAACCACAGGCTGGCCTGGTTGCTGAAGTAGACAGTTCCAGTTATAATTATGACCATCTTAAAGGCATTGATCCAATTGCAGCAAACAGAATCCATCCAAATAACCATAGAAAAGTAGGTTTCTGAATTTTTATGTACTGTCCTCTAGTTGTATGTAAATAATGATTTGTGTGTTTGACCCTTTTCTTGTTCCTAAGGATATGCCTCAGTCTAACAAATTGGACACTCAATTTAATGTTTCTGCTAGAGCCATTAAGCAATCAGTGATCATGAATATGGGGTTGCCTTGAGGTTGTCTAGGTTTCCCCGATTTTTGGATCATATATTGTGCATTAGGCAGAAAATGTTGTATGGTCATTATGCATGTTACGATAGTCAAATTTTAGATTTAACATCGTGTGCCTTTGGGGTGGTTCCGATTGCCAACTTTCTCTTCATATATGGAAGTTATTGAATAGGTGATCAAATAGGGAAGTAGCGATGCCTTCAATTTAGATTGTCTTTTGAAGTAATCACTGTGTTACAAGCCACGAACTTTATACGTGTTTTCATAGATTCTTTTTCTCTCAAATTGATACTTTTGGATGAAGGTTACAAAATATTTGACCCCTCAGTAGATAATCTGTGTGGAATGGAGTAGTTCTTTTGGTTTAATAAAATTTTCGAATTGTGCCTTTAAGCGAGTTGTCACTGAGCAATTCACAATTTTTGTTGTCCTAAATGGTTATTTAGGTATCCCATCTTTGTGTAATGAGTTGCAAAATTTTCTACTAGCTTTTATGTGCTGTTCATTTGTAAGTATGGTACACCTGATGCCTTGTAGCAGGCAGGTGTATTTCAGTGGCACATCTTATATGTGGTTGAATCTTTTGCAGATTAGTCAGTACCTTAGTCTGTATGCTCATCATGGTGTTCTCCCTAGCCAACTTCTTCAGGGAAAGGCTGCTGAAGTGTGTAATCTTCCTTTTCCTATTCTTAGTATATTCTGTGATATTCTAGTCTGTATGCAAATTTTAGTCTGTATTAATGTGATATCTGTGTTTCACTGTCAAACTGAACCTTCTGTGTCCTTCCTAGAGGAGCTATGTTTGATTTTGGACAGGCCATTAATTATGTTTTTCCTTAGATTTTGATGTGTCGTTTATGACGTCCTAGCTTGAGCATAATGCACCAATTCTGTTGTCCTTCATTTTGTTTAAACCAATGCGTTCCTGGTTGCTCATATATTAGTTTTTTGATTTTTCTTGATTCATACTCTTCCCAATTTAAAGTTGCAATAGATTTGCTCTAGTGAACATTGAGATTGGACTCCTTACATTGCCAATATACTAATATTGATAATAATATTAATAAGATGAAGCCCACATGATCTTTAATCTTGCATGCGGCTTGGCAGAACTGGGGTCGAGTTGATAATTTCAGATACAATTGCCGTTTTATATGCGTGGATGCTTCTCTCCCTGTGCTGGACCAATTTGTGGAACAAAGAGTAGATTGCATGATTGATGCTGGTTTGCTTAATGAAGTCTATGAAATTTTCACTCGGAATGCAGATTATACTCGAGGTCTGCGGCAGGCCATTGGGGTTCGGGAGTTTGAAATTTTTTTGAGAGCTTACATTACTGAAGCCAATGATGAAGCACATAATTTGATAGATGAGTCGATGTCCTTGACGTCAGTAGACCTGCCTGATAAGATACTGAAGGAGAACATGAGGGTAATCCTTAAGTCCATCAGTGACAGCCAACCCAAAATTGCGCTAAACGAAGCTATTGATAAAATGAAAATGAACACCCGAAGACTAGTTCGTCGTCAGGTAAATTGATTTTGTCACATATTTTACCCGACTTTTTTGTGTATGAATTTCTGTTAAAATTCTTTTCTTACTTTTCAGTATAGATGTTTACACCATAGAAAACATTCCACTGGCTAAACTTTCTTAACTTCTGGCCATTGTACTTTTTCGGTACAAGTACTCCCAATTTATGAACAAACCTTGTTTATTTGAGCACCTTTTCTGCCGTTATTCATCCATGGAAATCCTTCAATATTTCAAAGATATATATGTTTAATGAACATGACGCCCTTGATATTTTCAGTGTTTTAACAACCAATTCTAGATCTTTTGAGGTATAAGTTATCTCTTGCACTTCAAAAGTCTTTCCTCTTTGTTAAATTGGTTTGATGTCCCAAACTTTTTATGGAACCTATTGGCTACCCGATAGTCACTAAGCTAAGTTTTCTTTTGTTTTTGAAGAGAAGATATTGTGAATAATTGCAAGTCTTACAATGTTGATCAGTTCATGAAACAAAAGTGAGAATGCTTATAATGTAATTTTTTGTTCCACAGAAACGAAGGATAAACCGACTGGAGGCATTGTTTGGATGGAACATACATTTCCTTGATGCAACGAAATTCATATTATGTATGGCTTCTTGGGGCCTTTTCTTTGTCCTCCTGTTTTTTGTTTGTTTCTATGTTGTTCAGTGGGGCTGGAGCCTAATATTTCCCTTGTATGAACTTATCAACTAAACATTTTCTGCCCTTTTAAAACATATTGTAGGCAAATCAGATGATACATGGGCTGCAGAAGTGGTTGGACCTGCAGTGGAAATGATTAGATCTTTCCTTAATTGGGATGCGAGTTTGGTGCCTGATTTGGATACCTCAAACAGCAGTGGGATGAATGTGATTCAGAGGGACTTATGGACTCAGTATACATGCAAGGTTAGGAACAGTTGAATACCGAGTGGCACGGTATCTGTTCGTTCAATTTCTCTGTCCCACATTTTTAAAAAAATATTTTTTTATTGTTGGTTGTGCTTATATACTGGTGGTTCAGTTGAATTTGGCTAAGTTGGTATGCAAATGACTATTCCATTGCTAGGCTTGTGGTGACAAGATCCTCAGGGGAGCGCACGAGTGGGAACAACACAAGCAGGGTCGTGGCCATCGCAAACGAATGTCTCGGCTAAAAAAGTCTCAAGGATTTTTCTCAATGGAGCAGCAGCGGCTGCCTCAACATAGAGGCAGTAGTTAGAGATCTCCAGTTTTCATTCTAGTATAACCCTGTTTTTTGACATTTTAAGGACTATAAAGAAAAAAGAAGGCGTATATTTTAGCTGAGATGTAATGGTTTGTAATTCGCTCTACTGTGCCAGTGCAACATTAGAAACTGTCAATGCAATGTAATGGTTTGTATTTCCAGTGGGTTGTTTCAACTGTTCAACATAAAATTCTCCCAAAAAACATGTTTCGAGCTGGAAAAATTTGCATATGGTTTTTTTTTTTCGTCGAAGAGAAAAGTTTGAGAACAAAAGTTTTTTCAGTCTGGAAAATTATCTAAAATATTTAAACCTGACTAATTTTTTTAACTTTTGTAATTCTGAAGAAAAGGATTAGAAATTTCTTGATGTTATGTTGAGTCAACCAAAAAAAAGATGACTAACGATTACTAAAACTTTTATTATTCTGGTAAGTGTATTCAGATTATGGCTAATGCATGCCAACAATAAGGCCGGTCCTGGGCCAGAGCAGGATGGTATATAGAAAAAGAAAAAAACAATGAAAAAAAAAATGGAAAAAAAGAAAAAGATTTTGAGGTCTGAAATGATGAGTATAAAAAAATGATATTTTAGATCTGGTTGATTTGTAAAACTACTGTATAGAAAAAATATTAGGACTTATTTGACAACCATTTCAATTTTTTATTTAAAAATAAAAATAAAAAAAGTTACAAAATAACCTTTAAACAATTTTTCAGTTTTTCTAAAATCTAAAATTTGTTACCAAACAAAAAATGAAAACTAAAATGGTTATAACCAAAATATTTGAGTGGACTTTATGCTTATTAAATGTAAACAAAGAAAGCCTCTGCAGTCGGTGGTTACTTTGTCTATAGAGGAACATAATTTAGGCCTTAGCTTTGAACTTAAAAAAGTCAAGACCAACCATGCCAACTTTGAAGCATTAGTTTTGGTTACAACACAGTGGTGGATCTAGGATTAGAAAGTCGACTAGGCAAAATTTACATACTAAATTCTATGAGTGAATTTCATTAATAAATATATAAAAATTCACATAGTTAGGGGGAACGTAATGAGTCTTACTCTCAAATGCATTTTTATACATATATAAAAAGCTTTAAAAAAAATACTAAAACAAAAACCACAAGTAAATGTAATGCAAAACAAAACAAAATTATTTAAATAAATAAAAAATTACCTTGTGAGGCTTAGAAGTCTTAAATTCCCCAATTATGACTGCATTATCCATATTATTAGTGAACTCTATTTCAATGTGAACGATCATGCAATCAACAAGAAATTTATCAACTATGGCGCTTCGAAGTAACTCTTTAACGAAAAAACTTATTTCGTTGTTGCAGTAGAAACATGAAGAGTCAACACAAATCGAATCAACCTATTAATCAAAGAGTTTTTTGCCAAAGTATTTTTCAATATGAAAAAATGAGTTTTGTTTTTTGTTTTTTGTTTTTGTTTTTTAAAGCTAATTCACTTTTGCATAACAAGATAATGCGGTGAATTTAGCTTGCCTACATGATGTTGAAATGCACATTGACTCCCACCAATTCTCTTCCAACTTTGATACGCATGAACAATAAAGGTTGGATGTGTCTGATTCCTATAAAAAAGGAAGCATGGAAAACAAAATACATTATCCTGAGCAACTAAATACTCAAGCCAAGGGAATTGACCGAACCATTTTTTATTAAATTGACGTAAGTTCTGCCTTTCTAAGTGGCTTGGATAATCTTATAACCCGGGTTGACATTGTTGTAAAAGAATATATGCTCTTCGCACAATATCTTGTTCATTGACTGAATATTTACATATTAGACGACGTAATCATGGATCACGCTCAAGATAATTGATATTAAAATCTTGATCATTGTTGACTCTTTGAGACTCAAGTCTTTCAACTGGATGATGTAATCTAGGATTATGTCGTCTACTATGTAAATAAAAGGACAATGATAAAAGATACCTATAAATGATGTGGCAGAGGAATTTTACTGGATAATGACCTATATTATAGGTCATCTTTTATACGTCTTTTATGTAAAAGATGACCTATAAATAATCAAATACACCAACAAAAAATCAAACAAATTCCCATAATAGCATCTCAACAATATCAAATCAAACAAATTCTTATAATAGCTTCTCAACAATACCAAATCAAATATCTCAACAATATCAACAACAAATCAAACATCTCAACAAAATTCCTAAAATCAAAGCCCTAATTAATTTCAACAAAATCCATAACTTATAATTCATTCCTAATTAAACCCTAAAATACACAATTTTAAATTAAAACTAATATTAAACATATAGGGTTGGTTTAGGGAATGAGAGAAGAATACTTATTGTGTACAAGAGGAGAAGTGAAGCTACTGCCAAAGAGAAGATGTTGCTGCCGCCCAACCCAAGATCTTGCTTCCCGACCCAAGATAAAGAGGAGAATATGAAGCCAAGAGAGGGAAGAAGCTGATGCTGCATATAGCCAAGAGGGAGAAGATATGGGACTCGGGTGGGCAGCATATGTATTGGGAACCTTTTTTAAGTTTGGGCTGCGCTTACGTAGGTTTTGTTTTGGAAACCTTCTTTTAAGTTGGGACATAGTTCCAGTTTTCTTTCCTTCCTTAACCAGAAATAACACCATAAATGCAAAGAGTCAACAAGTCAACCCAAGGCCCCGCCTGTTGTTCCTCATGTCAACCTCCATCCAGATCCAGTATGAACGGAGGACAATTTGGACGTTGGAACCAGAAACGGAGGACAATACTAAGAGGCACTCACGTGCCCTCCAAACCAAAAAGTAATAAAAGAACAACTTATATTTATCAATATACATGCAGCCAGCATCTGACTTTATGGGCTACTAGCTTAAAAAATGGTGGGCTAATATTCTTGGGAGTAGGAAATACCTTACAAAATTGACCAAATCAGTATACCAAGTACAAGAAACCAAGTTAACAAGTCAAACTCAGCCGGAACCTGTCTTTGGAGGACAGAGAGATCATCATCTTGTTCTTTCATGGCGGAGGGAGAAACAACCTTGGAGTACACGCCGACATGGGTGGTGGCTGCGGTGTGCAGTGTCGTAGTGCTCATCTCTCTAGCCGTCGAGAGAGTCCTTCACTACACTGACAAGGCATGCGTTCATTTCTCATCTCATTTCATGCATTTATATTTATCTAGGAATTGTTTTTTTGGTGGGTTGAGATGAAGAAGCTAAGTAAATTTCAGTTGCTTGCTTGCGTGCTTGCGCTTGCCTCAGCTTCTTTGAGGCATTTTATCAAGCAGCTTCTTGGGTCAATTCAATGGGTAGAAAGAAGGTTGAGTGGGGGCAATGGCCTTCACTCGGCCTTATATGGATCCTCCAGTAAGTTACTGTGTATGTTTTTGCAATTGATCTATGCTATAAACAATCATATATATACTTCACATCTGCAAATTGCAATGATGGTTTTTATATAAATAAAATGATTAAACGTTTGCAGTATCTCAAGAAAAAGACCCAGAAACCTGTCTTTGAGGCCTTGCAGAAGATCAAACAAGGTCCACCCTCCACTGATCCAATTGATAGTGAATATATGAGGCCTACCCTTCTGTTGTAGATATATGCGTATTAATGAATTACAATCAACTAGATGATGATGTACATTCACCTTGCAGAATTGCTTTTGGGGCTTATCGCACTGCTGCTGACGACGTTCCAAGACCGTTTAGGAAAAATCTGCATAACGGAGACACAGGCCAGCCAATGGCTGCCTTGTAAGAAACAAGACACGAGTACTAGTACTACTGCTCCTCGCTACTGTTCAGAGGTACTTTTTTCCCTTTTTCTTTTTATTGATTATACATATTGCCAATATCCCATTTGTAACTAAAAGTGGTTGCTTTTCGATTTAGTTATGAATTTATGATTAGTTTCATGGATGGATCAAGGTGATATTGGTACCCATTAAACAAGCATTGATCTTAGCAGCAGCCACTAGTGCATTGTATGATTTGTGTGCAAAAAATGAAATCTTCGCATCATCCCTTTCTCTTGAAATTACCATAAATGAACGGCCATAGAGGGCAGGTATCACCTGACGTTTGGAAGAAGATTAGCTAGTTGCCTGGGAAAGTTTACGTGTTGCAATAGGGAGGTTTCAAGACATTTTCACCTGAGGATATTCCTTACAAGAGAACTTGGAGATTCTTATGTCATTTTCTTTAATCAATTCCTGAAACTTTTAGTTTTTGTTAACAATCCTTTTGAACCGTCCACATTTTTGGGCAGAGAGAACACTTCAGAGTAACTTGGCATGATTTATTTTCATTCATTGGTTTGATAAAAGAAGGAGAAAAAGAAAAAAGAAAATGGGAGTAGATGCCTGCCTAAAGAAAGCCTTTAATTATAAATTGTTAGGGTAATTTTCCTGTGTGTGTTTGTGTGTGCTTGCTTGCTCTCAAATAATGTTGGCATTTGATTGCGTCACTAAGTATTACATATCCAATTGAGTTATTTTACGTCTTAAATGGCTTATAGATGCCCCTTGCTTCATTCTTGCACTGGACATATCATGCTATCAAAGGGTGATCACGCACCTAAGAAATAGGAAATCTGATATATTATCCTTTTATCCAATTTATTTTCCAGGGGAAGGTCCCATTGTTATCCGCAATTGCATGGCATCATCTTCATATCTTCATCTTTGTGCTAGCTGCGGTGCATGCAACTTTCTGTGTTCTAACCATTCTTTTTGCAAAGGCAAAGGTAACTTCTCATCTTTTACTCTTCTTGTCTGTCTAATTGATTAATTCTATATGCCATCAAGTTTCTCTGTGCTTACAAATTTTTATTTTATTAATTAAATTTTTATTTTCTTTTCTATGCTTTCAATGAAGTAGATGAGTCAATGGAAACGTTGGGAGGATTCTATCAAAAGTGATTACCATCCAGAAGAAGGTAATGCTGTTAACAATTACATTCTTCATAGTATCATAGCTTCATATCTCAAGTGCTTCAATTCTTTTGTTTTTCTTTCATAGCTAAGAGTGGTGAGTGCTTTTTTCTAAAATTAATTTTTATTACTAAAATATTATGTGCGCAGTTTTGAAAATGAAGATCATTGCCGTCCATGATCATGATTTTATCAGGAGTCGTGTTCTGGGTTTTGGAAGGAAGTCAGATTTCATAGGTTGGTTGGTGAGTCATAATATCTTTTTGCATCAAGTTACTCCATCTTCCTGGTAGATAAAGTTTAAAACTTAAGTAACTAAAACACTCTTAAAGTATTTCATCAATCTTAACACAGTGAAACATTAGAGATAATTTTTCTTCTATATCACTTTTATATTTCAGTGACAATAATTCTTAAGAGTTTCTGAAATTCTGACAAATGTGGATCATAATATCAAAATCTGATAAACAAACTAATTGAAGGAAAATATACTATGCTCTGTAAGGAACCTTTCCTTATCAATAATTGATTTATCAAACACTAATTTCAAAAGCCTACCTATGCAACGTGCTATAAGCAATATCGCACATTTTGATCCATCATCTCATGGCTCTTCATTTTTCAGTTTGCATTTTTGAAACAATTTTATGGGTCTGTGAGCAAAGAAGATTATTTGACAATGCGACATGGCTTCGTTCAGGTAAGTATTTTTTTTCTTCTTTTGTTGTAATTCTATTATAAATTTTGCTTCCACACGATACCTGTCTCAAAATTTACAGTACTTAATTCTTTGGTAGACCCATTGCAGGGGAAATCCGAAATTTAATTTCCACAAGTATATGATACGTGCCCTTGCAGCAGATTTTAAGAGTGTAGTAGGAATAAGGTATCACATCATGCTCTTAATTTCATTATTTGCTCCTTTTTCAAGGTTAGCTCACTGCCTCACTCTTTAAGGATAAAGTCACAACCTAGAGGTCACAGGTTTGAAGCAAACAAGAGCACCTCTGCTAAAACGGGGATAAGGCTAATTGCATCTGATGACCTTCTCCCAACTGTTTCCCATCCATTGCATAAAAAATATCTCAAATGTTTAAACAAGCACATCAAGTGCAGCAAAAATATCTCAAATGTCTTTTCCATGTTCTCTCTGTTTATAAAACATACTACTTTTAATTAATCATTCTTACTCTATGGATCTTTGTAAGTTTTGAACTATCCTTTGCAGTTGGTATCTTTGGATCTTTGTGGTCATCTTCTTGTTGCTGAATGTCTGGGGTAAGATTTTACATTTTGGTTTATTTTTGGTTCATCTACACTGTTTTTGTTCTTTCTCAATAAAATTCTGCTAAGCTCGTAAAAGGTTACACTGTTGTTCTACGATGTTTAAATGGAAATGAATATTTCGATAAGCAAGTTGTACAGTTCATTTTCCTTCCATAAGATACCCCATCTCCTTGCCTAAAAGTGAAATAGATATTTATGGTAGAGGTCTTTATTGACAAGAATCCGAAGTTGATGGAATTGGCATTTAACAGGAACCCAGCATATAGACTTGCCATAATCTTCACTTGCATTTTTAGTCTGTTGCACGGAGGTTGTTACCGACACTTATTATCTTTGTATGCAGGTTGGCATTCCTATTTTTGGATAGCTTTCATTCCCTTAATTGTAAGTTTTCCAAATTTATGCTTCTAATGCAGTGCTGATTTTCTCTTTATTACAACTTTGATGTATGACGCGATATGTGCTCTAAAACTCAAAATGCTTTTTAATGCCTTTTTTGTGTATGAATTTTATTTGACTTAAAATGTTTGCATAATTAATCAACTACACATATCATAATTACAAAAAGATAAAACCACTGATATGATTCTCTATATAATTACTCAACTATAAATGAATGTCATTAATAGGTGTTTTACCTAAGTGATAATTGAGCCTTACTTGTCTTTTAGGTTCAACATTAACACACACACACACACACACACATGCACATATCAAATGAAGAAAGTCACATAACTCCTTATGAGTGATGGGGAAGAGTAGTTAAACTAGTTTTCACATGAAGGAAAACCAGAACGATATTCAGCAAGTCATTCTTGGCACTTTCTGTTAATTTGGTTACAGAGCATGGGACAGGGAAGACATGGGAAAGACTATTATTGATGGTTTGACAATCTGATCGTATCTGTTTTAGCATATGCTCATTCTTCGTAGTGGTGATGTATAATCGAAGCCACTTGATGCATGAGGTCTATTTTTGCTCATTTGTCTTGTCTTCCAGTCATCCAAAATTTTGTGCGTTTTCTCCACAAATATGTAGACTAAACCAAGGAATAGGGAACTTAATATTTATGGTGATTTCTTTCCTGCAGCTATTACTTGCTGTTGGCACTAAGTTGGAGCATGTTATTACTCAATTGGCCAATGAGGTTGCTGAGAAGCACATTGCAATCGAAGGGGACTTGGTTGTTCAACCTTCAGATTATCAGTTTTGGTTCCACAGGCCCAGACTGATTCTCTTCCTGATACATATCATCTTGTTCCAAAATTCTTTTCAACTGGCATATTTCTTCTGGTTATGGGTGAGAATGGATTCTAAAAATTGCCCACTAATTAATTTTTAATCCATATCAAAATGGTAGTGGTAGATTTATGATCTTTGGTGGCTCAATCTCTTGCAGTATCAATATTCATTTGATTCCTGCATAATGGGGAAAGTCGCTTATATTATCCCAAGACTCATTATTGGGTAAATCATGTTCATATGTGTGTCCCAACACAGTTTCATAAATCTGATATGTACCTTTTTCCCTTTTCTTCCTGAATGCCAATATCCATTCTCAGAGCATTCATTCAGTTCGTCTGCAGTTACAGTACCTTCCCGTTGTATGCAATCGTCACACAGGTGAGGTTTGCAGGATTATATAGAACTGCTGCAATTGCATTCCCTTTCCAGATTTTAGAATGAGATTTCTATCTTTTGGTTGCAATGATGAAGATGGGAAGTTCATTCAAGAAGGCCATATTTGAAGAACATATACAAGAGGGCCTTATTGGATGGGCTCGGTCAGCGAAAAGGAACAAGCCGTTGAGACGTGCAGATCCCAAAGAGGCTTGTGTGACAGTTAATGAGTCGTCAGTGGAAGTTGGCACCACAGGAGAAATTGAGCTTGAACCGCCACTGAGGTCACCCAAATGAAAAATGCACCCAAAGTGATAAATTAAGTAGCAAAACTTCAACAGAAGGAAGTTCAGCCATTTGGTGTACATGCAGAAAGTGGAAGGAAACCTCAAGAAGATCACTTGTTCCACTTAGTTTTGGAACATTCATCTCCTTTTTCTTGTAATATTTTTCATCCAGATGCCAACTTTATATATTCACATATAATCAGAAACTATAGAAGTATTTTATTGCTGAATACATGTCAGCAAGTCTTCCCTATTCCTTGTTTCCACCTCCTAAATTCCTAATTTAAGACCAATTTGGACATAGCAAGCGCAGTGAAACCCCCACGAAATGAGCAACATTGTCCTATACATGTACAAAAATGAAAAAGAAAAAGAAAATTTAGGAGTCTCCGCAATGTATATGGATGGAGTATATAGGGACCAAGAAACCGCTTAATATGTGTTTGGAAGAGACACAACAGAAACATAAGATAGATCATCTTGTTCATTCATGGCAGAAGGAGAAACAACGTTAGAGTACACGCCGACATGGGTGGTGGCTGCGGTGTCGTAGTGTTCATCTCTCTAGCTGTTGAGAGAATCCTTTACTACACTGACAAGGCATGCATATCCACATACGTATATCTCAGTTCTCATCTCATCAGTCTATGCATGCATGCATAAATTTGTGTGTGTGAGAGAGAGATTAATTGATTTATAATCACTTGTTTGCATGCAGTATCTCAAGAAAAAGACCCACAAAAACGTGTTTGAGGCGTTGCATAAGATTAAACAAGGTCCTCCTCCCTCCACTGATATCAAATTGATCGATATTGAATATTTGAAGCTCCACGGACATATGTATTTATATATCACCGCCGGTGTGTATATATTGTGCAGAGTTGGTTTTGGGGATTATGGCACTGCTGCTGTCGGTGTTTCAAGATCGTTTAGGCAAAATCTGCATAACGGAGAAACAGGCCAGTCATTGGCTGCCTTGTAAGAAACGAGGTCCTCTCTCCAAGGGCGACTGTTCAAAGGTACTTCTTTATCATTAATTTTTGTGTCTTTCTTTGCCTTTTAAATAAACTTTTCATATATTTATTTATTTATTGATACCTTTTTAATGTTGTCTTTCTAAAAGAATATATTTTTATATAGTTTTATTTGTAAGTTCATGGTTTAGTACATGGATTTTTATCTTACCATATCAAAGGGAGCTTCATTATTACTCAATTGTTAAATAACACTCGTGACTTTTGCACACTCCAAACTGAATATTCTATAAATTGTTTTACACTCACAGGTACAATGAATGATTCCAACTAAAAGAGGAGTGTTGTCATTTTTCTAGATACAAAGAGTAGTGTTAAAACTACTGTCTTTAAGATAGAATTGAATCGTAAAGGCCTCGTAAATCGAATTACGAGAAGATAAACAATACATCAATGATATGTTTAGTTAATTGGAATGAGAGAACTAATAAGGAATTAGGAAACTTAAGAATTGGGGGTTGATAAATTGAAATTTGATCAACTACCCCCTATAGTTGATCAATTTCCTCGTTTGACGGTATTGGATTATTAATTTTAAGGTGGGACACATATTTTTTATTTCTTGTGTGTTAGTAAATGGGGGGTGTTTATATGTGCTTCAAGTTGTTCTCAAAGAATTTTGGGATTTCATCACATCACAAGGTAGTACATATTCAATCAAGTGGTATACAGTCTTGAATGGATGGCCCTTGCTTCATTCTTGCACTTGAAATATCGTGCTGCCAACGGGTGGTCACACACCCAAGAACCAGGGAATCTGATATATTTTCTCCTTTAATCTAATTTGTTTTCCAGGGAAAGGTCCCATTGCTAACCGCCACTGATTGGCAGCATCTTCAGTTGTTCATCTTTGTGCTAGCTACCGTGCATGCGACTTTCTCTATCCTAACCATTCTTTTTGCAAGGGCAAGGGTAAATTTCTCATATTTATTACCTTTTCCTGTTCTTGTCTGTCTAATTGACTAATTATATATATACTGTCATGATTTTCTGTGCCTTCAAATTCTTTACTTTTCTTTTTTCTTTTTCACATTTGCCTTTTCATGTTTTCATTATTGAAGTAGATTCGTGAATGGAAACATTGGGAGGATTCTGTCGCAAATGAGTACTATACAGAAGAAGGCAATGTTACAATTTTCATAAGTTCATATCATTATCAAGTGCCAATTCTAAGCTTTTCTTTCATAGCCAACTTGTAATTGCTTCATCAGTGCTTTTTCCTATTATGTGTACTGCAGTTCGGAGAAGGCAATCAACACACGCCCGTCTTTTTATCAGGGTTCGTGGTGGAAACAATCCAGCTTTTCTAAGTTGGTTGGTGAGACTCAACTAAAAGAACCTAAAACACTCTTTAAGCACTTTATCAATCTCATCGCAGGGCAACATGCCAGATGCTTCCTTTTCTTTGTTTTGTTTATCATGTAGTCATAATTCAGTATAGAATTCTTGTAGTTTTTTAGACTCTGACAAATGTGGATCATAATATCAAAATCTGATGAAACAAGTAGTTAGAGACCAAACAATAGTATGCATTGTAAGGAACCTTTCCTGATCAATAATTGATGTATCAAACAGCTGATGAAAAATCCCTTTCTATCCAATGTCTAATAAGCAATGTTGCATATCCAATGTCATATAGAGATCCTCCTTTTTTCAGCTGGCATTTTTCAAGCAATTCTTTGGGTCTGTGACAAAAGCAGATTATAAGATGGTGAGGCTAGGATTCATTGATGTAAGTTTTGTTAACTTTTAGATTTTCTAGCATACCTTTTATTTAATTCTGACTCTGCTTTCCTCCCTTGCAATACACAATTCCTGTTTCAAGATTTAAGGTAATTCTTCTGTTGGACCATTTATGCAGAGGTTCAAAGTTTAATTTCTACAATTACATGATCCGTGTCCTTGAAGCAGATTTTAAGAGAGTCGTTGGAATAAGGTTAGTTACAAGATAAGATTACATCACGCCCTTAATTTTCATTAGTTGCTTCTATTTCGTAGTTAGCTCACCGCCTCACTCTTTGCGGATGAGTCACAAGAGGTTGCATGTTTGAAACAAAAGACAGTGTCTGTTAAAATGGGGATAAGTCCAAACCCTGTGACGGCTGGAGCCTCATTCGCAGGCATAGAAAGTCTATACTTTCAACTAATTTCCTATTTAATTATAAGCCATTGCATTAATGAAATCTCAAAATGATGTTCATGGAATGTTCCCTATGTTAATAAATCACACTACTACTTTGAAACTGTCATTTGCAGTTGGTATCTTTGGTTCTATGTGGTCATCTCCTTGTTGCTGAACGTCTGGGGTAAGCTTTTACATTTTGGTTTAAATTCTGGGTTCATAATGACTACACTGTTTTTGTTTGTTCTCAGTAAAATTCAGTTAAGCTCTTATAAAGTTACACTGTTGTGCTATCATGTTTTGAATGCAAATGAATATATTGATAAGGAATTTGTACAACTCATTTGCCTTCCATATGACGGCCGATCTCTGGGCCTCAAACTGAGATTAATATTTTATGGTAGAGGTCTTGAGTTCTTAATCACTTGATGCGTCAATTAAGTCATTTGAAAGTGAGATTGATGTTTTGTTGACAAGAATAAGAAATTATTGGATTTAGAGTTTAAACATAATCCACCATAAAGATATGCCATAATCTTCATTTGCATTTTTGACCTGCTGCATGAAGATCATTCTCAAAACTTCTGATGTTTGTCTGCAGGTTGGCATGCCTATTTCTGGATCTCAATTATTCCCCTCATTGCAAGTGTGGGAGCAAATTTGCCCACGAGAATATTCGGTTCGAATGATTCCCCTTTCTTCTTCGCCGCCTCTTTCTCCTTGCAAAATAGAACAAATAAGAGGACCACACCCGGGGGGTGTTGGCCAAAGGCCCTCCGATGCTTAAGTCAGTTCAATCGATCCGTAGAGAAACGATAGCTAAAATAGGGTACGGGATGTGTTTAATGTGTAAACCGGGCGGCCGGAGCCTTATGTAAAAGAGAGAGAGAAAGGAGGTGGCTAGGGTTTGAGAGGAATTTTCTGTAGAGATTTTAGACGTAATTCTGACGTACCTCAACCCTTGTGTGTGACTATCCTTTTATAGTGGTCTTGGAGGCTAGGGTTTCAGAGGAATATATATATATATATATATATATAGTTTAAAAAATCTGATATATTATTTATTTATTGTTCAATCTTGTTCTTATTCTAAATGCCTATGTAAACAGAGCATTCATTCAGTTCCTCTGCAGTTACAGCACCTTACCATTGTACGCAATTGTCACACAGGTGAGATGAAGGATTATAAAGAATTAATGCAATTGCATTACCTATTTGTTATGCTTCCTTTTAAAGATGTTAGATTGAGATGTTTATGGTTACTTGTAATGAAGATGGGAGCTAAGATGAAGCCGGCAATATTTGAAGAAAAAACAAGTCAAGCCCTTGCTAAGTGGGTTCAGAAGGCAGAAATGCGAAAGGCGTTGAGAGTAGCTGCTAGTGGTTCTAACCAAGTAGATCCCAATCAGGCTTCTATGATAGTTCAATTCGCTGAAGTACAAAATAATGAGTCTGCAAGAGAAATTGCGCCTGAATTGCCACTTAGGGAAGAATATGAAGGTTTTCATTTTGAGGTACCTTTTGAAACCTCACCCTCGCGCTCAAACCCATAGTGACTGTTAGTAGTAAAACTTCAACAAAATGAAGTTCGATGTAGAATGAAACATTGCCTATAAGCAAGTGGAAGGAAACCTCAAGAAGCTCAATTGTTCTCTGTAGATTTGAACTTTCATCTATACTTTTTCGTGTAATTAAGTTGATTTTCATCCATGTCTGCACTATCTATTAAATATAATCAGAGAAGATAGACCTTTGTACCTAATTTTTATAGAATATATATGAAGTGATCTGTATATGAATGATGCTTTTGAATAATAAACACGTGCAGAAATATATAGCTATCTATATAGCTTATATACGTATGATGCCTTTGCTTTAGTATAGTTCTATTTAGGACAGAACATGTCATGCTCTATATATTAGAATGAAATATGCTTGTTTGCTGGATGAGAAAGTGGCTGCAGTGGGTGTTCAAATAAAGAGGACTTCACAACACAGTTGTGTTCCCATAGGTGATGCTTTAACTGGGGAGGTTACGGGTGTTTTTCATCTCCTTAATTCTCAAGCGCAGTTTAATACTGCTAACTAGGGATGCAGTGCAGAGAATAAGTATTTTGTTGCAAAATATGATAACTTTCTTGTTTGAATTCTGAGATTCTGGTGATTTGGGTCTTTTCTAGGTCATTATTGGCCATCCAGAAAGAAGACTATTCTAAAGGATTCCAATAAAGGGAACAAGCGTGTGCACTTTTAACTTTACTTAATTTCTGGCATGTTGGATACAACTTAATCCAATCAACTATTGTTTTGTTATTTTGGTACTCTGCGTAATGTGTATACTTCTTCGGTTTAGTATATCTACTGTGAATATCTCCCGTTTTATTTTGGTACAATTATACAGCTCTTTAATATCAAAATAGTCCTAGTTAACATTTTTGTTAGATTTGCATCGATTACAAATGAGTACTCTGAACAACTTCAACATTACTTGATGTTCCAAATCCCTGGCGGAACTTTAGAGCAAAGCTTCAAAAGGCTAATATGAGATTGCTTAATTCCATAATTGGAAAGTAATAAAAAAGAACATAGATTTTGATTGTCCTAATCACAAGGTTTGTGAACCTAATTAACGAAACATTAGTAGTTTCAAAAATGATTGTGGGGAATCAAGACGTGAAAACTAAGTCTTTTATTCTTAAGATTTTCACTATGAAGGAGAGAGAAGGAAGTGGCTCATCTAATTTCCCTGAACCACAGTCCAAGCCAGCAATTGACACTCAATCTATAAGTGGCATAGAGCTTCAAATGTAGGCTGGCCAATATGTTCAGTCCTTTCGAGTTTTTGTAGCAACATGGAATGTAGGAGGGAAATCTCCTCGTACTTGCCTAAATATGGACGATTTTCTTCAGGTTAACAATGAATCATGTTGTGTTTTGGCTCACCATTGATGCGTGGAAGGAAGAAGAAATCCAAGGCGTTGCAAGAAGGAGTAATGAGAAAGAGAAGAAGAAGTCGCGAGGAAGCCACAGAACTAGGCGACTGGTCAGTTCGTGGCCGAGAGCAACGTTCGTGAAGAAAGAAATCACTGTGCCAAAACGATCGGTCGCTAGGAGGAGTGTAATAGGGAGTTTTGGCAAATTATTTGGGTAGGAGTTCTACTTCAGTTTGCATTCTAGATTCCGGGCGTTCGTTTCATGTGTGTTCAAATGTGAAGGAGTTTGATACATATGAAGAAAGGAAGGGTAACAAGATTTCGTTGAGAGACAAAAACGAGTTGGGAAGTTTTGGGCGTGTGAACAGTGAAGATAAAGATGCATGATGGTGTTGTTAGGAGCCTTAGTGTGGTGAGGCATATACCAGAACTAAGAAGGAATCTTATTTCCATTGGCGCTCTAAATAGAGCAGGGTATTTGTACAAGGCCAAAGAAGGAAAAATCTTAGTCACACAAGGTTCGGTAGTGATTATGAGGGGCAAGATTCAACCTAACAACGTTTATCAGCTTTTGGGGGGTACAATAGTAAGTGGAGCAGAAAATTCTACTATGGAGGCGTTTTGTACAAAAGAAAAGCGGGCAAGGGATCTTACTGTCAAGTAGCCGGTGCAACGGAATGAAGCTACGAGTTCACTCAAGACTAGTTGGGCAAGAAAGGTTAATTAGGGTTGTGTGATTAAAAGTTCATCATTAAGAGTGCTTGATTTCAAAGGTGTAGAAGTGGCGGAGTCGGAGGACAAGGTCCACAAGGGTGAAGTTAAGACAAGGGATGATGGGGAGAATGTTGTTGGGTCGGTGGCAATCGAAAAGGTTCTTCTTACCAAGATGGTCATGGAAGGGACTCCAAGGCGGATGAAGCATGACACAAAGGTTGAAGAAGATGAGTGCCTACAACAAACTCACAAAGGGGTTCTACTTGAGGTGGAGCCTTCATAACAAGGAAGGTCCAAGGATAAGGAATTCATCAACCCGTCCCTCGGTCTTAGATGGAAGGACAAAGAAGATTCAATTACATTTTGGAGTGCTTTGAGGAGCATGAAGCGGGAATGTTCGATGGGTGCTTTGATGAAAAGGAAAGAGTTAGTTCAAAAATCCAAGAGCAAAGTTAGTAGCTACGTGGGGATTTATAGAACAAAGGTTGGTATGCGGTTTGCATGTCAAGGCGCAAGAGTTCAATGTTCCAAGAAGGTGAGGAGCAAGGAGTTCGGCATGGGGGATCTCTCTTCTACACAAGAGGTCTGGGTTGCCCAAGTTTAGCATTAGGTGGAGCACCTTCTCACCTAAGGTGCATTGAGGCAAGAGGTTTCTTGTCATAGTGGAATGAATTTCTAGAATGGTTTCCAAGAGGTTGAAAAGGTTCTAGGGGTCAACAATTGTTCATGGGTGATTGATGGTTCGTCAAGGTGGAGATTGTTGTGTTTTGACTCACTATTGATGCGTGGAAGGAAGAAGGAATCCAAGGTGTTAAAAGAAGGAGCAAAGGGAAAGAAAAGAAGAAGTTGTGAGGAAGTTATATCACCAAGCGACTAGTCGCATTGATCAAGCGACCGGTCGGTTCGTGGCTGAGAGCAACGTTCGCGAAGAAAGAAGTCACTATGCCAAAATGACCGGTCACTAGTAATGAGCGATTGGTGGCCCCATGTTTTTCCAGTTGACGCGTTTTGGGCTTTCAACGTGTTTTAGGCAAGTTTTAGTCTAGTTTGACTAGGTTTTAAGTCTTCTACTCCTAATACAAGTGTACTGAAGTCCTATGGTCTATAAATAGGTAATTTAGCGCTAGGGTTCAGAAGAATAAGAAGATAGGAGAATTCAAGAGTGAATTTTCAAGGGAGAAACACAAGACAGAATTCAAGGGTAAATTCTTGAGTGTTTACAAGGGCATCAAAGGATTTGAGAAAATGTGAGAGAAAAGAGAGCTAGGGTTCTTGTGAGAGCTAAGGGGGTTCTCGATTGTAACCAAAGTTGTTCTTAAATACTAGTGAATTTCTTAGGTGGATCACCAGATGTAGGCACAAGGCCAAACCTCTATAAATCTTTGTGTTCTTGTGTGTGTTTATTTTCTCTCCTCAGTGTGTGTGTTTTATTCTCATGGGGTTTGTGTTTGTGCCATCACAAAGTCCATCAATGACGAGGTTTTGGAGTGTTTCCGCAAAACAAAGAAGACATATATGTCTTGGGTTTTCAAGAAATTGTCTATTTAAATGCAGAAGATGTGCTAGTTCCACAAGATAATGAACTTGCAGCAAAATGGCTTGCTTTAATCAATTAGTCCCTGAACAAATCACCAAACAGGTGTTCAAGAATCAAAGTCGATGGTTCATTATTTTCTTCGAAGCTTTCCCCTAAAAAGTTCACTAAGACTTTAAAAACAAAGAGCAAAATGAGGTTGAAGAGTTGCACCTTCACTTTTGAACCATATGAAAATGGATCAAATGTTTTTGATGCATCGAAAATTTTAATGGTGCATACTAACAACCATTTTAAGTACAACCTTATAGCTAGCAAACAAATGGTACGAATTTTTGATACCATTTGGGTGAGGAAGTAGTACATACAATTTATTAGGCACTTAAGAATCTCTTGCATAAGTTGTGGGATAATGGGATGCCTTGGAAACAAGGGTTGTGTTTCTTTAAGTTTTTATTTCAAAAGAAAATTTTTTGCTTTGTATGCAGTCACTTAGCATCGTGTTAGAGAGAGGGGGACAAGCTCGGGAGAAATTTGGATGTGTTAGAGATATTTAAGAGCACTCAATTTCTTAACATTTTCAAAACAACTCATTGCATGATGTGGAATAAAATTATAGGACATGATGTGGTCATATGGTTAGGGGACTTAAATTACAACATTGCTTTCAGCTATTCTGAAACCCGAAAGCTTTTGGAAATAATGACTGGGATGAACTTCTTAACAAACATCAACATAAGATTAAAAGATAAGCATAATGAGTACAATAGATGGAAATAAGGAAAAATATATCTTGCACATATGTACAAATATTTTAATAACAAAGACATGTACTTTGGAGAGATAAAAACATCCAAAAAGAACAAAAGAAGCCCATCTTGGTGTGATAAAATACTATGGCATGAAAATGAGATTAACAACTTTCTTACACATGCAGAGAGTCCCGATTGTCTGACCACGAACAAGTTTATGCAACATTTGTTGTGGGTGTTAGTGAGCATGAATTAATGAACTACCTAGCCCTAATATAAATATTAAATTTGAAGAGTTTTTAGAGCATTTCAAAAGGAGAAACTGAATCTCATGTGGCACTTTTAATAGGTTCTAAAGTGTTAACTATCGTCGAGTTGAAGAAAAACCAAGTTTTCCTAATTAGATGCGATGAAGTAAAATTAATGATGCATAACTCTTTACATTACAAAGGTGTAAATGGTTCTCCAACAAGTGGTACATTAGGTCCCGTGTCCGGAATGTCGGATAAACGTATCCATTAGTTAAATAGTCTATCTATTGACTCCGACATGTATTGGAGAGTACAAATGCCTATGCTTGATTTTTACCTCACATAATAAGATTGCAATCTTTTTCCCATCTCTTCATAAGTTAACAAAAAAAATTTTCTTGTATTGTGAGACAGTTGCAATTCTTTCTTCCATTTTGTATCCAACCACATATATGCTACGGCGTACACAACTAAATTGGCATATTCGTTCTTGCATAACACACCATTTTTTTTTTGTAGCAACATGGAATGTAGGAGGGAAATCTCCTCGTACTTTCCTAAATATGAATGATTTTCTTTAGGTTAACAATGAATCAGACATATAGTCTTGGTTTTCAGAAAATTATCTATTTAAATGCTGGAAATGTGCTAGTTCCACAAGATAATGAACTTGCAATGAAATGACATGCTTTAATCAATCAGTCTTTGAACAAATCACCAGACAGGTCTTCAAGAAGCAAAGCCAATGGTTTACTGTTTTCCTCAAAGCTTTCCCCCAAAAATTTCACTAAAACTTTAAGAACATAGAGTAAAATGAGGTTGAATAATTGTAGCAGCAGTTTTGAACCAGATGAAAATGGATCAAATGTTTTTGATATAACCAAAATTTTAATGGCGCCGACTAGGAACCATTTTAAGTACAACCTTATAGCTAGTAAGCAAATGGTTCAAATTTTTGATACCATTTGGGTGAGGAAGTAGTATATACAATTTGTTAGCCAGTTAAGAATCTCGTGTAAGTGATGGGATCATGGGACACCTTGAAAACAAGTGTTGTATTTCTTTTAGAAAGAGGTGGACGAGCTCGGGAGAAATTTGGATGTGTTAGAGATATTTAAGAGTACTCAATTTCCTAAGATTTTCAAAACAACTCCTCAAGCGATGTTGAATAAAATTACAGGACATGATATGATCATATAGTTAGGAGACTTAAATTACAACATTGCTTTGAACTATTCCGAAATCCGAAAGCTTTTGGAAACAATGATTAGAATGCATTTCTTAACAAACACCACACAAGATTAAAAGATAAGCATAATGAGTATTCAATGGATGGAAATAGGGAAAAATCTACTTTGCACCTATGTACAAATATTTTAATAATAAAGACATGTACTTTGAAGAGACAAAAACTTTCAAAAAGAACAGAGGAAACCCATCTTGGTGTGATAGAATACTATGGCATGAAAATGAGATTAACAACTTTCTTACACACGCGGAGAGTTCCGATTGTTTGACCACGAACAAGTTTATGCAACATTTATTGTGGATGTTGTCAATGAGCATGAATTAATGAACTACCTAGCACTTTTAATAGCTTATAAGGTGTTAATTATCTCTGAGTTGAAGAAAAATCAAGTTTTCCAAATTAGATGAGATGAAGTAAAATTAATGATACATAACTCTTTACATTACAAATGTGTAAATGGTTCTCCAACAAGTGGTACAGTATTGGAGCAAATTTTTGTTACCATTTGAGCGAGGAAGTAGTATATACAATTTGTTAGCCACTTAAGAATCTCTTGCGTAAGTGGTGGGATCATGGGACGCCTTGAAAACAAGAGTTGTATTTCTTTTAATTTTTATTCTATAATTAAAAAGATGTGGACTAGCTCGGGAGAAATTTGGATGTGTTAGAGATATTTAAGAGTACTCAATTTCCTAAGATTTTATGATCATATGGTTAGGGGACTTAAATTACAACATTACTATGAACTATTCCAAAATCTGAAAGCTTTTGGAAACAATGATTGGGATGCATTTCTTAACAAACACCAACATAAGATTAAAAGATAAGCATAATGAGTATTCAATGGATGGAAATAGGGAAAAATCTACTTTGCACCTATGTACAAATATTTTAATAATAAAGACATGTACTTTGGAGAGACAAAAACTTCCAAAAAGAACAGAGGAAACCCATCTTGGTGTGATAGAATACTATGGCATGAAAATATGACTAACAACTTTCTTACACACGCGGAGAGTCCCCATTGTTTGATCACGAACAAGTTTATGGAACATTTGTTGTGGATGTTGTCAATAAGCATGAATTGAAGAATGAACTACCTAGCCCTAATATAAATATTAAATTTGAAGAGTTTTTAGAGCATTTCAAAAGGAGAAACTGAATCCCATGTGGCACTTTTAATAGGTCCTAAAGTGTTAACTATTGCCGAGTTGAAGAAAAACCAAATTTTCCTAATTAGATGAGATGAAGTAAAATTAATGATGCATAACTCTTTTCATTACAAAGGTGTAAATGGTTCTCCAACAAGTGGTACATTAGGTCCCGTGTCCGAAATGTTGGATAAATGTATCCGTCAGTCAAATAGTCTATCTGTTGACTGCTACATGTATTGGAGTGTACAAATGCTTATGCTTGATTTTTACTTCACACAATAAGATTGCAATCTTTTTCTCATCTCTTCAAAAGTAGAAAAAAGAAAAAAATGGTCTGTAAAAATTTTTGTATTGTGAGATAGTTTCAATTCTTTCTCTCTCATATTGTATCTAACCGCGTGTATGTGTATTTGTGCTTGTAGGACACACCATTTTTTTGTAGCAACATAGAATGTAGATAGGAAATCTCCTCGTCCTTGCCTAAATATGGACGATTTTCTTCAGGTTAACAATGATTCAGACATATATGTCTTGGATTTTCAGGAAATTGTCTATTTAAATGCTGGAAATGTGCTAGTTCCATAGGATAATAAACTGTCAACAAAATGGCTTGCCTTAATCAATCAGTCCTTGAACAAATCACCAGACAAGTCTTCAAGAAGCAAAGCCTATTGCAATTTTTTTTTTCCCATATGATAATAAGTTAACAAGAGAAAAAAAAAATAGTTTGTACATATTCTTGTATATATTTTGAGACAGTTGCAAATTTTTTTCTCATATTGTATCCAACCATGTATATGCTAAGGGGTACGTGACTATATTGGCATATTCGTGCTTGCAGTACACACCAAGGTAGGCCCGGTTCAACCTTGGTTCATATTTACCTATTTTGAGTTCGACTATGAGTGTCACATAAGTAAACCCTTATAATCTCTTTGGCTTTATGAACTTAGTCTCATAATCGGATGATGGTTAAGTAGTTTAGGTTTAAATTAATTAGTATGTTAAACCAGTTAAAGGAAGAAAAATAATGAAATATCTAAATGTTATCATATTTACAATAAAATCATATGATAATGATTATTGGATGTAGGATCAACATTTCACATTGGATGATTAACCACATGATATAACAATGAGTAATTCGAATGATGATGATTAAGGAGTTTAGTTTTAAATTAATGGGTATGTTAAGTCAGATAAATGAAGAAATATAAGGAAAAACATATGATCATAGTTATTGTATGTAGGATAAGGGTTGCACATCTGATGATTTTCTTCAAAAGTTATGTAACTCTACATCATGAATCAATCATCAATGGGTCTTTAGATGACAATTGATGGCCCGATTAGAACTTAGTTCACATGTAAAACAAAACCTATCATCAATCATGCCACACCCTTAAACAAAAACCTAACTTCCATATGCATTGCATTTGCCTTCTCCTTATGATGTTATTACACCTTTATCATACTTCCTTCCTCTACAAAACCCACCCAAAACCATATTTGATTTGTTGATGGTGAGCTCGATTCGAAGCTGAGAAAAGAGTTAGGTTTTTTCGGCGGTGTTCTTACATTTTTCTGCGATTTAGATGGCAATTCCATAGAGTGAGGTATGAAAATTCATCCCCTCATCATGCTCTATCTGTTGATGTAAGTATTGTAGATCGATTTTGAGGTTTTACAGATAGTTCAAAATACCCATTTTTGAGTGACGGTTTCAACTCTTTTCCTGCTAGTTTCGACTAGTTTTTGGTCATGATCCAAGAACAAAATTTGATCACATAGTTAGTTGAATCTATTGGTATAGGTATGGTAGGGTGTTTCAAGAATTTTTCGGTCGTCAGAATTTTTTCAACATATCCACGCACCGTCGGCTGGTGGGCCACTAGGTGACTGCCCATTGTGTTCTAAAACACTCCCTCCGTCGTCCCGAGCATGATGGTATGCTCGGATTTAGAATTGGTTGTCGTTTGACTATCGAGCGGATACTGCACCTATTATGTGATATCCGGGTTCGGTAGGTTCAGACAGTTCGATCGGTCTCAATTTCAATTATGTTGTTCTCTGTACCTCTAGGATCGTGTAGGAACTCACGGATATAGAATCGGAGTCCCGAATACTCCGAATCAATTATGCTAGGGTTAGGCGAAGCGATCGCCGTCCGATAGTACGATTGGCTCACATCCGACCGCTCAATAGAAACCAAACTTACAGGACTTGTTTAGTGGATGTTGTGGAATGCGTAAGAATTTTCTTGGATTGGAAATCGAAGGTTGTGGGTCTCGCGGGGCCTGTTGATTAATATGGGAAGTTTGACCCCTTAGTTGACCATCAGTCTTCCGAGATAGTTTCACCCTTCGAAAAGTACTAGGATGAACTTATAAATGAGTCTTGATTGTTATTTGAGTTATTTTGATTATGTTGGGGTTATGTGATTATTTTATTGTTTTAATGTGCGGTTATCGGATGTTATAATTATATTTGAAGTTGATGAATATTTGGGGTCTTTATGAAATTTATATTTTTGAGATTTTATTTTCTATACTATGAATAAATATTTAGGTACAGTGGAATAATAAGAATTTGGGAAATTTGAATTAAGGGAGGGTATATATATATATATATATATATATATATATATATGTATATATGGGTTGTGAATCTCACCATCATATATACCTTCCCTGTTTACTATACCCACACGTGGCATTGGATTTTCCGGCGCGTAGGCTCCCTTGGATACTAGTTACTGTCACTTTACCATACATGACATTGAATTTTCTGGCATGTGGTAAAGGTCTGGGCACCTTTGGGTGTGCTGTAGGCCCTTGGTGGGGCAGTTTGCATGCGTAGGTATTGGTTTGGTTTGGCCACACGTGGCATTGGATTTTTCGGCATGTGTGCTATAGAGTGGTAGTCCCCCGGTTGGACAACTCATCCCTAGACGCAAGGTAGGAAGTTGAAACCCTGCGAGCTAGTCAAACAATCCCCGTCTTGGATTGTTTTCCCCTGGTATATGATGTGTACTATGATATGTACCTCCCTTGGTTACGTAACCCACACATTGCATTGGATTTTTTTGCTTGTGGGCTCACTTAGTTACTATCACTTTACCACACGTGGCGTTGGAATTCCCGGCGTGTGGTAAAGATCCGAGCACCTTTGGTCAAGTGTGCCGTAGGCCCTTGATGAGGCAGCCTACGTGCGTAAGACATTGTTTAGTTTGGCCACACGTGGTGTTGGATCTTTTGGCATGTGTGCTATAGAGTGGTAGTCCCCCGGTTGGACAACTCATCCCTAGACGCAAGGTAGGAAGTTGAAACCCTGCGAGCTAGTCAAACAATCCCCGTCTTGGATTGTTTTCCCCTGGTATATGATGTGTACTATGATATGTACCTCCCTCGGTTACGTAACCCACACATTGCATTGGATTTTTTTGCTTGTGGGCTCACTTAGTTACTATCACTTTACCACACGTGGCGTTGGAATTCCCGGCGTGTGGTAAAGGTCCGAGCACCTTTGGTCAAGTGTGCCGTAGGCCCTTGATGAGGCAGCCTACGTGCGTAAGACATTGTTTAGTTTGGCCACACGTGGTGTTGGATCTTTTGGCATGTGTGTTGTAGAGCGGTAGTCCCCCGATTGGACGACTCGTTCCCTAGCCATATGGTTAATTGAGGATTCTTCCATGTGGTTTAGTCAAACAATCCTCGTGTTGGATTGTTTTCCCCTGGTACATGATGATGGTGTATGGTGTGTCTATATATATATATGTTGGAAAATATGTGGATTCGTTTCCAGGTTGGGGTTTCTTGAGCATGTGCATGGTGAGTGCTCTACACAACTGTGATCATTGTTATGATGTTTGGACAATGTTGTTTTACAATATACGCCTTGGATAGGATATAATTGCGGGAAAGAAATGATTCTGGAAAAGTAATTTGTGTTTAGAGTAAACGGATAGTTTTAAAAGAGTTATGCATAGTACATGTGAGTTTTTACAGGGAAATGGTTTTGAGTTATGAATCATGGGAAGAAAGGAATTTATTAAATATTTAGTTCTATGCCTTATGGTAATTGAAGTTGAGAATGAATCTAAATTTAATTGTTGATTTTATTTGGACAATATCTGTATATTTTTCGAATTGTGATCCTTTTTAGTCGAAAGAACTATGTGTGACTTGATCCCTCTTTAAGGGCACGTAGGAAACCTAGGTTACCCTAGGTGTAGCCGCAAATTGATCTGTTTGAGTTTTGTTTGATTTGTTCTAGTACTCTGCAACACGACCCAATTGTAGTTCACCTTAAGGAATCAAAAAAATTTAATCTCAAGTTATACTTTCAAGTACGAATAATTATCAAGTTTTTTCCATTCTCAAGATGTTAACCAATTGGACATAAATTTACTCTCGACATGTTTACTAATGATGCCATGGGCTGACACACATTGTGTTTTACAAAGTATACCCAAGACCTTGTTATCAACGAACTACAGCTGTGAATTAAATCCCCCCATTTAATTCTTTTTATTAATGCCAAGTATAATTGAACTTTACAGGATTTCCACAAGCTATGGTTGACACTTAGCAGTATGTTTGAAGACATCTTCTTCCAAATCATATCCACTACTTTGCGCAAAAATTTGATCAATCGTATCTCAAAAGTATTTTCTTTTCTTACTCAGAGTAGAGATTCCTTATTGTACATTCATTTGTCTTTGTGACTTCATTGAGAGTCCCGACAACACCTTTGGGTCATGTCTTGTAACACGATTGTCTAGTATTCTCAAAGACAAACAAGAGAGCTACAACACAACTGTGATGTCTCAAGTCTGAGGATTAGTTTGCACCATTGCTATTCATGAGTTCTAACTTGATATGTAAATGAAGACTTCCATTCTAGTTTCCATAGTTTGATCGCGTTCAGGGTTCTTGTTCTCTTCCAAGCACTTACACATTTATCTTGGTGTCTTTGCACACAATGACTTGAGACTTGTCGTTCTCCCACAAATTACAAGAAGATAAATAATACATCAATGACATGTTTAGTTACTTGGAATGGGGAAACTAATAAGGAATTAGGGAACTTAGGAATAGGGGGAGTAACAAAATTGAAATTTGATCAACTACCCTATATAGTTGATCAATTTCCTTTTTTGACAGTATTCGATTACTAATTTTAAGGTGGGACACACATATTTTTTATTTCTTTTGTTTTAGTAAACGTGGGGTGTTTATATATGTGCTCCAAGTTGTTCTCAAAGAATTTTGGGATTTCATTACATCACCAGGTATTACATATTCAATCAAGTGGTATACGGTCTTGAATGGATGGCCCTTGCTGCCAAAGGGTGGTCACACACCTAAGGACTAGGGAATCTGATATATTTTATCTTTTATGGCATGTTTATTAATTCGTAATTGGATTAGAAGGAATTGAATTGTGTGAGGATATAATGGGTAAAAAATATGAATTCTTAATGGATTATCTCTCCAGGAATTAGGATACCCCACCTCCCACCCAAAAATTAAATTCCTCCAAAATTAGGAATTCAATTCCTAATTTTGTGTGGGCCCCACTTGCTTTTCAATTCCTTAATGTGAAGTAAATGCATGAATCCTCCATAGGTTGAATTCAAGTCATGATAAGAATTTTAATTCCTGATTAGTAAACACACCATTAATCTAATTTGTTTACCAGGGGAAGGTCCCATTGCTAACCGCCACTGCTTGGCAGCATCTTCAGATGTTCATCTTTGTGCTAGCTACGGTGCATGCGACTTTCTCTATCCTAACCACTCTTTTTGCAAGGGCAAGAAGGTACCTTTCTCAGATTTCTTACTTTCGCGCTGTTATTGTCTGTCTAAATGACTAATTATATATACTGTCATGATTTTCTGTGCTTTCAAATTCGTTACTTTTCTTTTTTCTTTTTTACATTTGCCTTTTCATGTTTTCATTATTGAAGTAGATTCGTGAATGGAAACATTGGGAGGATTCTGTCATATTTTAGTCATTTAGTCATATTTTAGTATAGAATTCTTATAGTTTCTGAGAGTTAGAGACCAAACTAGTATGCATTGTAAGGAACCTTTCCTGATCAATAATTGATGTATCAAACAGCTGATGAAAAATCCCTCTCTATCCAATGTCTAATAAGCAATGTTGCATATTTCTCTCCCCAATCTTATAGCGATCCTCTTTTTTCAGCTGGCATTTTTCAAGCAATTCTTTGGGTCTGTGACAAAAGCAGATTATATGATGATGAGGCTAGGCTTCATCTATGTAAGTTATGTTAACTTTTAGATTTTCTATCATACATTTTATGCTATACACAATTCCTGTTTCAAGAATTAAGGTAATTGTTCTGTAGGCCCATTTAAATAGAGGTTCAAAGAGTAATTTCTACAAGTACATGATGCGTGTCCTTGAAGCAGATTTTAAGAGAGGTGTTGAAGTAAGGTTAGTTACAAGTTATAAGATTACATCATGCCCTTAATTTTCATTAGTCGCTTCTTTTTCGTAGTTAGCTCACTGCCTCACTCTTTGAGGATGAGTAGCAACCAATTGGTTGCATGTTTGAAACAGAAAACAGCTTCTCTGCTAAAATGGGCGGAGCCTCTGTGACAGGCCACCCTTACTGCCTTACTCGTTCCCATCCATAACATAAAATAAATATCTTAAATTTTACAGTTTAAACAAGCACATGAAGCAAAGGCATAAAAAGTTTATACTTAACTAATTTCCTATTTAATTATGAGCCGTTGTATAAATGAAAGCTTAATAAATCACACTACTACTTTTAAATGTCATTTGCAGTTGGTATATTTGGCTCTATGTGGTTATCTTCTTGTTGCTGAATGTCTGAGGTAAGCTTTTACATTTTCGTTTAAATTTTGGGTTCGTAATGCCTACACGGTTATTATTCTTTCTAAGTAAAATTTTGGGATACACTGTCATCTACCATGTTTAGAATGCAAATTGAATACATTGCTAAGGAAATTGTACAACTCATTTGCTTTCCATAAGATGCTCAATCTTTGGGCCTGAAAGTGAGATTGATGTTTTATTGACAAGAATCAGAAGTTATTGGATTTGGAGTCTGCACAATACCCACCATGAAGATCATTCTCAACACTTCCGATGTTTGTATTCAGGTCGGCATGCCTATTTCTGGGCGAGAAATGGCTAGTGGAGCATGAATTACGCATTAGCAGCATGAATTTATCTTTCATTTATTTGGCCTCAAGAATCTCATAATAACAAAAGGGAGCCTTATAGCAGGCGGTCAGGCTTCTGTTGCTAATATCTTTCCTTTTGCAAGGTTCCCTTGTTAATTGATGGCCCTTGCTAATGGTTCTAGCCAAGTAGAGAAATACGACATAATGAGTCTGCAGGAGAAATTGCACCTGAATTGCCACTGAGGGATGAAAACGAAAGTTTTCATTTTGAGGTACCTTTTGAAACCTCACCCTCGCACAAATCCGTAGTGATAGATAGATAGTAGTAAAACTTCAATTAAATAAAGTTTCATGTAGCAATGTACACTTCCTATGGCGGCAAGTGATAGGAAACTTTAATCTACTTTTTCTTGTAATTAAGTTGATTTTCATTGATATCCTGCACTTTGTCTACTATTAATAACTATAACCAGAGAAGAGAGACGTTTTTACTGGGGAAATTAGGTATGTTTTTCTCCTCCCTAATTCACTGGCCCTGTTTAATGTTAAACTGCTAGGCATGGAGTGTAGAGAATAAGTAGTTTGTCACAAAATGTGATCACTTTCTTGTTTGAGTGCTGAGATTATGTTGATTTGGGTGTTCCCTGACTGCAGCTGACTGATACTGAAATGCCTCACATATAATAAAAAACAATACAGAATTTTTACTACTTAAAACTTCTGTTGTGGAGAAGCTAAAGAAAGCAAAGTTATAGGCAAAAGAGGAGAGAGCCAAAGGGATGCACAATAAAGAAAGAAGATGCATAACCTATTCTATTCCTTGATGCATAATGGTGCCCACCAAAGTTCATTTCGAGAAATTCTAATTGGATGATGTAACGATGGTATCAAAGTGAGCAACTAGGTTGTGCTCTGTTAGGGGGTGGTATGTCTTGTTCAGTTGGTTGAGCCTCTTTTGGTCATCAACAATAATAATAGGCTACATGGCTTGTAAGCGGTTAAGAGTAATTAGCACTGAACCGAAATTCAAAGTAAATTAGTGATATGTTGGTACCATGGATTTTATTTTGCTTAAGAAAATAATAAATGAGGAAAAGTGATAAGAAATGACAAAAATTATTTTAGCGGGGGGGTAAAGGTAGTGATATACCATGGCAAACCAAACACATGCATTTTATACAAGGAAATCTGGAATTTTCGGGCTACATATTTTCACTGGTTACATTAATAGCGGCCGTTGGATCTAGGAATATGGACGGTTTACATGATTGTCAAGAAAATGTAAATGCTAGATAATTACCAAAACAATCAATATGAGATTATGCACACAAAAAATATATATAAAAAATTCAAGGAGTTATCGTGTAATTATGAAACTTACTATGCAAAAAGAAGACAAGTCTAGCTATATTGTTTTCTTACACTGCCAAGCTTTGTTGGAGCTTTGTTGGATGTTGACCGCCTACGAATAAAGATTTTATTATATGGCACGTATATTTCTTCTTCTTATTTTTTATTTTTTATTTTATCTTGTGTGGAAATAAGCTGCATATATGTCAAGACTCCATACTTACGTCAAAGAAAGACAGTAAATGAAAGCCAGGTCAAACAAGACAGCCATAGAATACATTTTCCTTTTGGTGTGAGGTAAATTAAATATTTAAAGATATTGTTAAACGAATCGGAAAATGAATTGAGTACATCATACTATCAAATTATTTATTGAATTATTAATTTATCTTAATATAAAATAATCAAAAAGGATCCCTTAAATAAACTTATTTGAGAGACACCCATTGTAGGCCCATCTCGGATTGTATTTCACTAATCTAAATGTTTATTTTGTAGATACTCATTCAAAGATCATCTCTACAAAAAATCACTTGAATCCAATATCATTTGACCACTCAAAATTTTTAAAATAAAGGTTGGTGGACATCACATGGGGCTAAAAGTGTAGGTAATATTGCTAGTTCAAATTTTCTATAATTTAAAACAGAGGTTAGTACAGTGCAAAGTGTACTATGCTAGCTATATAAATAAAAGGGTTGGGTTGAAAAATTCGAAATGTAGCTCTCTCACTCCTTACAAAATCAAAATCACGATTTCCTTGGAGCTTAAATCAAAATCACGATTTCCATGGAGCTTGAAACTTGCTTAATTAGAGGTAATTGCTTTCCAATGTCCATCCTTCCATTATAAATAAGGATCCAAATATAATTAAGTAGATCAAGCATAATGGAGGAGCTGCTCATGATCCTAATTAGTTCTGTGCTTGTGTGTGTACCTCTCTACTACTACATTTTTAAGATTCGTGTCAACGGCACGAAAATTGAACGACTTGATCAGCATAAACTACCACCGGGAAGCACAGGCTGGCCAATCATAGGTGAAACCCTCGAGTATCTAAGGACAGGAAAAAAGGGTGTCCCAGAAAAGTTCATAGCAGACAGGAGGAACAAGTACAAGAACTCTTCCTCCTCCTCCTCCTCTGCGAATTGCAAGGTCTTCAAGACATCGTTGCTGTTCGAAGACATGGCCGTGCTCTGCACTGCCGCCGGAAACAAGTTCCTGTTTTCGAATGAGAAGAAGCTGGTCAAGTCGTGGTGGCCGCCTCACTTGGACAAGCTCATATTTGCCGACTCTGCTCCTGACGAGAAAGCGAAATCATTCATCACCGAAGAGTCCACCCAATTTCGCAATACTATGTCTCCATATCTCAAGCCCGCCTGTCTCCAAAAGTACGTTGGGACCATGGACGTTTTCACCAAAAAACATCTGGATATGTACTGGGAAGATGGAAAAGATGATGATCAAGTGATCAAGGCTCACCCGCTTGCAAAGAGGTATGCGGTCACAATGGCATGCAGGCTCATGTTAGACACAGAGGATCAACAAGTATTTACCAAACTAGAAAACCTAACGAAGGATTTGTCTTCAGGGTTCACTTCATTGCCAATCGATCTGCCCGGCACGCAGTTTAACCGCGCGATTCGAGGGTCCAGGCAACTCAGGGAAGAAATTAAGAATATTGTCACTCAAAGGAGGATACATCTTTCCACCCGTAAGGTGGACGAAAATGTTGATGGTTTAGATATTTTGTCCAGCTTGATCATGGACACAAGTAGCGACGGGCAAGGGCTGAGCGACTCGGAGATTGCCAGCAAGTTGTACGGTGTTATAGTTAGTGGCTACGACACTTTCAGCAGCACGTTGGCTGCCATGGTCATGTGTCTAGCAGAGCTTCCTCATGTCTATGATGCCGTCCTTAAAGGTAACCTATAAAAGCATTCATTCTTATATGGATTTGAATTAACTGCTATAATTGATGAAGATCAAGATCTAATTAAGTGGTGCTCATGGATTAGTCATAGTCATGTATTGATCCCTCAATGATGATCATGATCTAAGTCATACTTATATTTACGACCATGAATAGTGTAAGTGTTAACTTGAGTTATTTCTCTAATTAAATTTGAAGTCACAAACACATAAAGTGTAGCATGTGGTTTTTTTCTTTGAGAAATTCTGGGATTGCATTCATAATTCACCCGAAAAAGCCACTAGCCACAAAATGCCAATACAAAACTAATCACAAAGGGCAATCACAATAATTGTTTTTTGGTATAATTATTGGTTAGGTAGTCAACTATAAATTTGTTTTAGTTATCATATAATATTTTAATGTGGTGGATCAAATTAGACTAACCCTATTTTATTTGATCGATCCTTTTCTTCTGAGAGAATCTTTTGAATCGAGATTTGGTAGCTGTCTTAGGGCCAATTCCAAGATTAATAAATATTTATATAAATAAACACATTATTGCAAGTATTTCAACTAATATAATAGTTTACGTACTTGAATGAAGATATTGTCAATCAAATTCTTGATTAATTATGTGTTTTGTAACTAATAAATTAAGGATTAATTTGTGGGGGAATAATGAAACTGAAACAGAGCAAAGGCAGATTGCAGAGTCAAAGGCAGCAGGAGAGCTGTTGAACTGGGCGGATATACAAAAGATGAAATATTCATGGAGCGTGGCATGTGAAGTTATGCGATTGTTGCCACCAAATTCCGGGACTTTTAGGGAAGCCATTTCTGACTTCGTCTATGAAGGATATCTGATTCCAAAAGGAATGAAGGTAACATAAAATATAATTTTATTTCATTTGTAGTTTAGGAATCTTTATTTACACTCCCAAAAAAAAGTCATAACTCACTCATTAAAGAGCAATACATTATGTTTTTTTTTTTTTTTTTAAATAAAAGAGAAGTATAATATAATTGTTTTTTAGTGACAATAAGAACTCACAGAGTAATAATATTGTGTCACTGGAGTATTGCCACGCATAATTCGTTCACTTGTTATATAAGTGTGGATACTTATTGATATTATATACTCAATACGTGAGAACTCTTAACATCATCGTCCACTTATATTATAAAATTAAGATGGACGAATTAGCGACATGTTGACCGTATATTAGGGAACAGATATTGGACTGAATGATTGGCTTAATTTAAATTATCTTTTCTTGTGACTTTAATTTTGAATTAATTTGTATATGTATGTATACATCGGTATGGATGGATGCAGCTGAACTGGAGCGTGCATTCGACACATAAAAACCCAGAGTACTTCCCAGATCCAGAAAAGTTTGATCCGTCGAGGTTTGAGGGACAAGGACCACCTCCTTACTCATTTGTTCCTTTTGGAGGAGGACCTCGGATGTGTCCAGGCAAAGAATATGCTCGACTTAAAATGTTGGTGTTCATGCACAACGTTGTAACCAGATACAGATGGGAGAAGGTTTTTCCTGACGAGAAATTCGTGTGGCACCCAGCGCTTATTCCTACCAAAGGACTTCCAATTCGGGTTTTCCCTCACAATAAATCAGAGTCCAACTAACAGCGAATTAATGGATGGATGAACCTATGAATATTATATATGTACTGATCGATGCGATTTTATCTGGTTTTGCTATTATATAAAATTTATAATTCCATTGTTCTGAATACTAGTAATCTTGTTTTTTCTTGTTAGATACTTCAAACTAAGCTATTTCTCCCAATCGTGATGTCTTCAAGTTGATACAAATCTCAAAAATAGACTTATCTTTTTAATCTCAAAATGAAACTCATCAGTTATATACACCCAATAAAACAAAATTTTAATAGAAAAGTTGTATGATTCAAACTTTTGTATTTAACTGATTTGTATTTATAAAAAAAATTGTTCCTATTATATCCCTATTGTCTAAAATGAGTAAGATGAGAATTTATATGCCATTATTTATATTTTTGTTCACCCTATGGTAGAGGTATAGTATATACTCTTGTAGATAAATTATCCTATAGTGTAGGTATATTGTCATATTGCCTATTGCATAGGTATATTTGTTTTTTCATATTTCAGACAATGAATAATAGTATTTTATGTACATTTTTTTATAGGTAACATACAATTTTATTTGTCTATTTTTGTATCTGACTTATAGGTAGTCTTCTAATTCATGTTCCTAGCTTATAGGTAGTATTCTAATTTATGTTCATGACTTATAAGTAACACAATTTATCACTAAGTTTTTTTCGTTGCTAAAAAGAACACTATTTACCTGTATATTAGGTACATAAGTTAATGCGGGTACTTGCGTAATTGATTAGTATAATATGTGGGCCTTTACTTCAATTGATTAATTTGTATTTCACCCATATATTAGGTAAATATTATCAATGAAAGAAGGGGTTCTTAGATCTAGGTCCAAAACGATTAGTTGCCATTGGGTTTAGTCCACGCATTTTTGGTTTTAGATGTAGGTCCTTTGACTTTTATTACTTTTTTTATTATGTCGATTTTACCATTTGAGGTACATAAGGAAAACATTGAAAATCTAAATTTAATGAATTATTTACTTATAATTAAATTTCAGAATTTAAATTTGGAATTCTTTCATTGATAATATTTACCTAATATATGGGTAAAATACAAATTAATCAATTAAGTAAAAGCCCACATATTATACTAATCAATTTGGTATGACAGAGTCTTAGTTTTGGCTATTGTATGAAAGAATTAAATTAACTGACATGAAATATATGAATCAATATGTGACAAATAATATATAAAAAAACCTTGTTTGACCTTGTCTTTGCGACCAGCAGTAGCAGCCTTCCGACGGGTTCTAGTTTGTATCTACCAGTCTGCTGACAATGTGTGTGTACGACTAGGTTTGGGTCTTCCCAGGCCACGCCTCGATTTGGGCTGATCTTGATCATCAGTAGTCACAAGCACTAGTTGATTATGCTCTTGGGGTGGGTTGGCTCCTACAGGCAATGATATTTGGTTCTTAAGGTGAATTACATTGCTAAGGAAAAATTTGGGTTACCCTGTCATCTACCATGTCTGTAGTTGGTATATTTGGCTCCATGTGGTTATCTTCTTGTTGCTGAAAGTCTGGGGTAAGCCTTTGCATTTTCGTTTAAATCTCGCAGTAAAAATTTGGGTTACCCTGTCATCTACCATGTTTAGAATGCAAATGAATACATTGCTAAGGAAATTGTACAGCTCATTTGCTTTCCATAAGATGCCCAATCTTTGGGCCTGAAAGTGAGATTGATGTTTTATTGACAAGAATCAGAAGTTATTGGATTTGGAGTCTGCACAATACCCACCATGAAGATCATTCTCAACACTTCCTGTTGATACTCAAAATGGCCCGGCTAATATTGAGTCCAACTTAGTGATGAGGTATGTGGAGTCTTCAGCAGGGAAGAGGGCTGAGGCCCTTGGTGAAATAGGCTGGTGGGAGACCTGCAGAAGACAAAATGGTAGAAGCAATCGTTAAGCTTCGAACATCGGTGTGGTGCCGGCCGAAGGCTCTCCGATTCCTAAGTCAGCTATAAGTGATAACTTTGGCCGAGTAACAGTAAAAGTGAGAAAGTAGTTACCCTTTTTACTTGGGTACTGTTCCCTATTTATAGGGAGGTGAAAGAATGAGGTTTGCACAAAGTTTCAATGTGGGACTTTGTGCAAGTCGTCGTGGTGGCGACACGTGTCCTGGAGATTAGGTTTGGCAGTTGGGAGCTTCGGCAGGTGTCTGGCACCTCGGAAGGGTGTCTTGCTTCGGCAGGGAAGAAGGCATGGCTGCCTTGGTGCTAGTCGCTTTGATGCTGGGTCTGCTCGGTTCACTATGGTGTAAACAGTAGTCCCCCAAGTTCACGGCGAGAAGTAACTTCTGGGTTGCGAACTTGTGAGTTTTTGTGTAATCGTAACTGAGCATTCCAGCTTCATTGGGAGCCGTAGGGCACTCCCTAGTCCCCCAAGTTGGCAAGCTAGGAGTTGCATCAACACATGGAATGTGTGATACAAGCTGTGTGAGCCTCTAGAACTGTTGGTAGCTGGGTACCTGGGCATGCTGCAGGTAGGATGGGAGCTGGGTCCGTAGGGGTTTTTTTCTTCTTTTTTTTGGTTGGGAGCTAGGCCTTCGGCAGGCTGGGTCTGTTGAAAATTTGGGGGCTCTCCTCTCCTTCCATGGTCCTTGCCGTTGGACAAGGTCCTAGCCTTTTTTTTTTTTTTTGGAAAGCTGGGAAGCTAGGCCTTGTGGCTGTGGCCCGATGCTTGCCATTCAGCCAGCAGGCCAAGTGAGCCCTGTATTTCAGCAAGCAGGCTGGGCCTAGTCATGGCGTTAGGTTGTTTCAGCCAGAATGAAGAGCTAGGGTGAGATTGGGCTTCAGCAAAAGGCTTTTTAAAGGGAGCTCCGCATTGGCTAGGGCTGCCAATAGTGTTTGAAAGAGGGAGCTCTTCACTGCGCGGTTACCCCCTCAGAACCAGATATGGCTTCAGCAAACGTCCTTCGGCAAGGCTCCAAGTCGTGAATTCCCATCAACCTGATCACGGTCTTGCCGTTCGGCAAGGTTCGACGGAAACAAAAAATCGATGGACCGGTTCAGAGATTGCTGGCTTCGTGTGATCTTTTGGCAGGATCCTTGGCTACGATCTTTGGACTTCCACTCGTGTAACTTTGGTACACTTTTTGGGTCTGTATTCTTTGGCTCGATCCTTGCCATTTGGCAAGGAGGCAAAATGGGTTGAATTGTTGTGAGCCAGGCATCTTGGGGCGTCGGAAAGGAGTCGGGGCTAGGTTGTTTTGCTATACAAAAGGCTGTGCAATTTCGGCAAGGTCACCATCTTGAAGATCCGGGTCAGAGCTTAAGTGGGGTTGCGCCTCTAGGCTTTGGATATGGTTTGGAACCGTGATTGTCGTGAGTTCTCTCTCAATTTTCTGCATGGCCCTTGCCTTTCGGCAAGGGTCCCTCTTCGTGAATAGAGGCCGGGTCTTAGGAACTTGTCATTCGTTGGTGAAACTTAGTACCACGCTTCGGTAGCATTAGAGCCTGGGCTGTTGGCAGAACCGGGGGTGTTCTCGTGCTCTTGGTGATGCTGAGCACATTGGGAATGGCATGGGCTGGTAGGGCAGGTCCAGCTAATCACAGGCTTTTAGCAAAAAAGTTTGTGAGTCCTTTTTATTCTGCTCAACCCTTCCGTTTGGCAAGGGTGCCTTGATCAAATTTCTGCAGGCCCCTTGTGTGCGCAGGCTGCGAAGGTAGGTCAAGCTAATCACCGACTGTTGGCAAAGGAGCTAGGCCTTTGTGGGTAGTCAAAGCCTTCAACATAAACCTTGCCGTTCGGCAAGGTTGGTTGGGAGGAATTTTCATGATTTGGAAGGAGGCTTCGGCGGCAGCACGTGACTGCCGTTCGGCAAGGTGAGGATTTATTCTATTTTCTAGAGCCCTTGGAGCCGGGGTCATAGGTTTGGTGAGACCGTGAGGCCGAACCTGTGGATAGGCCTTCATAAATTCAGCACGGCCTTTGTTGTTTGGCAAGGTGCTGGGGTCTTAGGTCTGGGCAAGCTGTTGCAGTCAGCTATGTTAGCCCAATTTGGCAGGGCAGGGGAGAGCTGGCGTGAGCCTGCCGATTGGCAGGGGTCATCTGAAGGTTTTCTGCGAGCTTGTTGGTCTGGATCAATAGGGTAAGGTGCAGCAAGTTATAAAACTCGGTGACACTTCCCATTTTTCTGTCATGGGACTTGTCCTTTGGCAAGGCCATCTGGAATGCATTGTGACATGGTTTCTTTGGCAGTTTTGGCATGAACTTGGAGCTGAGGAACTCTAGAGTGAAGTTGGGCCGTGAGGGGTGATCTTGCAGGGATAGAGAGGTCTTGGAGCTAGTTTGGCAGGGCTGCTCCAATTGTGAGCTGGTAGGATGCCGTAACCCATTTCATGACCCTCCATTTTTCTTTCATGGGACCTGCCGTTCGGCAGGACCTTTTCGGCAAAACTTTATTTTATTTATTTATTTTTTTTTTTTTTTGACTTTGCAGCGGGGTTTCGGCAAGGGAGAGTTGGCAAGAAATTTGAGCCTTTGGGTTTGGGTCAGACCTTGGGGCCGGCCCAATCGGTTTTCGTCAAGGCTTGGAGCTAAGTCAATAAGGTTTTTGTAAGTCCCCCATTTTCTTCTGCACGGGGCTTGCCGTTCGGTAAGTCATATGGGAAATCTCTCATATGCTTTTCTTTTTTTTGGATTTTGAATTTTGAATTGTAAATTGTGTGTAGGTACAAGAAATTTGAGAGGGAAGTGGAAGAGTGCTAGGGTTTTCTCGTGAATCGAGGCGTGGGTACCCTTGGTTGGTTATAAATAGGAACTTGGGGTGGCGAAGGCACCACACTTGAGTTGTGGAGAAAAATTGCTAGAAATTGAGGAAGAGGAAAAGAGATTTTCGGCAAGGGTTGGTGGTGGTGCTAGGAAGAACTTGTTGAATTGAAATGTCTTTCTTTGCATGAACATGTTGAAGGCTAGGAAGAACACCTTGAATATGAGCATGAATATGATGAACACGTTGAGCATTGGTATGAACACGTTGAATGCTTGCTTGTATACCAAAGAACATGTAGATTTGCCAAATTTTTGTGTTGTTATGTTTCGATTCTCCTTGCATGTGCATTAGTTCCTTTTTCTTGTTTTTCCATATTGTAGATATCTGAAAGTTCTGACCCCCCTGCCTTTGGTGGGGATGACACTGAGAGTGAAGAGCCCAGCCAATATATTTGTTATGAAGAGGAGAGTTCAGAGACAGAGGGTATGGTAGAAGGTATTATAGAAAGTAGGATGATAGGGCATGAGGGTGAGAGGGGTGAGCCACCGGTAGACTCCGGGTTGGCTGCATATAGGGAGATGCAGAGGAATTATATAGATTTAGAGGCTATAGCGAACCGGGTTCTAGCCTTGCCTCATACGCTAGAGGTGGGTTCGAGCAACTAGGTATCACCATCGGGGTCCGTGGGTATAGCCGTGGCTTCAGTTTCAGAGGGAGTAGACATTCGGGTTGGTGTCCCTTTGGCGAGGTAGAATACGCTTACAGAAGCGAAGTTGGCCCAGCTTCGGACAGACTTTTGTGTTCCACCTTATGTGGGCTTGAGGTTACCCACTGTGGCTGATGTAGTTAGATATCATTTGGATGGCTCCGTAATGATTTTTACGGATATGTATCGGCACGGCTTCAGACCACCCTTTCATCCGTGGGTGCAGATGATGTTGGCCAAGTTGGGGCATGCGCCAGGGCAGTATAATCCCAACTTTTGGATTCTTCTCCATGGGATGTACATCGCTTGGTAGTTGGTTGGGTTGGGGGAGCCAACTTTTGAGCAGTTCATGTATTTGTACTCGGTTTCGAAGTAGCAGGGGAATTTTGGCTGGGTACAAGCCAATTGCCGAAAGGCGAAGGAAAGGGGCTACTTTATTAGTCACAAGCCAACTACGCAAAAGTCCTGGAGGAACAGGTGGTGCATGGTTTATGGTGACTGGGAGTGTCCGCCATGGAAGAGTGTTATCCAACACATTCCTACCCACTTCCAGTCTATAGGTCTTTGGCCCCATCCCTTAAGACTGTTTGATGTTTGATTGTGTTTTGTTTTATTTTGTTTTGTTTTGTTTTGTTTTTTCATTCTTGGTTCTCTATTTTGCCTGTGCCAGTGTAAATGGCTAAGTAGTGTCTAACCTTTGGTGCAGGTTCAGTGAAGTGGGGGCCTATCTCCAAGGAGCATGAAGACGAGGTTGAGTGGGTGAGGGCACAGCTATCAGAGACCGAGCGTGATTGCCGGAACTTAGTCACTCAGAAGAATCTGTTGGAGTCTGGACTCCTGCAAGGAAGTAAGTACCTGGGTCACATTTATGGGTTGTCGTCTGAGCCTTTTGTGGTTGTGACTAACGTAGTTGTTTTGTTTGTTTTGTGTTGTTTTGACAGTGGCGGGGATTATAAGAGGGAGCACGAAGGGGGCAGTGGATATTGATGATGCTGAGATGCAGAAGCGGCTAAGGGAGTCTCGGGCCAAGAAGGCAGAGAAGGGTGCTGGGAAACGCCCCAGAGATGATGATGAGGGTTGGGTTGCTGACGTGCTAGGAAAGAGGAAAGCCTTGGAGGAAGCTCATCAGCATGTAATAGGGTCGGGGCCGAGACTTCCACCCTTTGATCTGCAGGAGCCGCCGAAGCTCCCCTTGGCATAGAGGATATTTTTGCTGAAGGGGTGGAGAGGTGGACTTCGGCAGGCTACGGCCAGCCAGAAGAAGGAGGTGAACTTAGCCATGCACCGGCAGGAGGTGCCCTTGGTTAACGTCTTCCTAGAAGGCATGAAGAGTGATCCCGAGGCACTGGCGAGAACGCCAACCTCTTCCTTCATAGATCGGGCCTAGAAGACGATCCTCACCTCTGCTTATGTAAGTTTTGGCCTTCTTTATGTATTCTAGCTACCGTGTTGGAACACTTTATTTTATTTCTGCTTTGTATGAATAGTTTGCCTTGCGCGGAGCAAGGTTGTTTTGATTTGCTCATGATATGAGACTACTTGTTATGTGATATCAGTTGTGCTAGTAAAGTGATAATCATGTGAGTGGATAAAAATTAGCCAGAGTCAGGCGTTTCATTTAAATAGGTGCCTAAAGGCAGAAGGTACAAGAGTTCTAGAGTCTAGATATGTTTACTTCTACCTTATAGTCAATGCTCAAGACCAAAGTATTGTCCTAGGGTCTAGATATGTTTACTTGTAGTAGTACTTGAGGTGATCAGCTTTCTAGGGATGAGGCAACGTCTTGCCCTTGGGATCGCGAAGCTGATAATTGCTAGGGCGGCAGATTTTGATAATCTCATAAGGACCCTCCCATGTAGGGCCGAAGGTGCCTTCAGTACAATTTTTGGTAGCCAAAGAAACCTTGCGCATGACCCAATCCCCCATCTTGAAAGCACAGGGCTTGACTCGGGAGTCGTAGTATTTGGCGATGCGTTGCTTGTACGCAACATTGCGCATGCTTGATTGGTCACGGAGCTCGTCAATGAAGTCAAGGTTTAGGGCTAACTGATCGTCATTGGCCGGCTGTCCAATTTCTACTAGTGCTACGGCTTCGGTACCAAATGATAGAGAAAACGGCGTTTCACCGGTGGAGGTGCGGAAGGTGGTGCGGTAGGACCAGAGGACTTCCGGAAGTAGTTCTGTCCAGCAGCCCTTGGCTTTGTCAAGTTTTGTCTTTAGGGTCTTCTTCATAATTTTGTTCACGGTTTCGACCTGGCCATTG
>NC_047655.1:9008127-9080419 GCF_902201215.1 Prunus dulcis | reverse complement strand
TTAATCTAATTTGTTTACCAGGGGAAGGTCCCATTGCTAACCGCCACTGCTTGGCAGCATCTTCAGATGTTCATCTTTGTGCTAGCTACGGTGCATGCGACTTTCTCTATCCTAACCACTCTTTTTGCAAGGGCAAGAAGGTACCTTTCTCAGATTTCTTACTTTCGCGCTGTTATTGTCTGTCTAAATGACTAATTATATATACTGTCATGATTTTCTGTGCTTTCAAATTCGTTACTTTTCTTTTTTCTTTTTTACATTTGCCTTTTCATGTTTTCATTATTGAAGTAGATTCGTGAATGGAAACATTGGGAGGATTCTGTCATATTTTAGTCATTTAGTCATATTTTAGTATAGAATTCTTATAGTTTCTGAGAGTTAGAGACCAAACTAGTATGCATTGTAAGGAACCTTTCCTGATCAATAATTGATGTATCAAACAGCTGATGAAAAATCCCTCTCTATCCAATGTCTAATAAGCAATGTTGCATATTTCTCTCCCCAATCTTATAGCGATCCTCTTTTTTCAGCTGGCATTTTTCAAGCAATTCTTTGGGTCTGTGACAAAAGCAGATTATATGATGATGAGGCTAGGCTTCATCTATGTAAGTTATGTTAACTTTTAGATTTTCTATCATACATTTTATGCTATACACAATTCCTGTTTCAAGAATTAAGGTAATTGTTCTGTAGGCCCATTTAAATAGAGGTTCAAAGAGTAATTTCTACAAGTACATGATGCGTGTCCTTGAAGCAGATTTTAAGAGAGGTGTTGAAGTAAGGTTAGTTACAAGTTATAAGATTACATCATGCCCTTAATTTTCATTAGTCGCTTCTTTTTCGTAGTTAGCTCACTGCCTCACTCTTTGAGGATGAGTAGCAACCAATTGGTTGCATGTTTGAAACAGAAAACAGCTTCTCTGCTAAAATGGGCGGAGCCTCTGTGACAGGCCACCCTTACTGCCTTACTCGTTCCCATCCATAACATAAAATAAATATCTTAAATTTTACAGTTTAAACAAGCACATGAAGCAAAGGCATAAAAAGTTTATACTTAACTAATTTCCTATTTAATTATGAGCCGTTGTATAAATGAAAGCTTAATAAATCACACTACTACTTTTAAATGTCATTTGCAGTTGGTATATTTGGCTCTATGTGGTTATCTTCTTGTTGCTGAATGTCTGAGGTAAGCTTTTACATTTTCGTTTAAATTTTGGGTTCGTAATGCCTACACGGTTATTATTCTTTCTAAGTAAAATTTTGGGATACACTGTCATCTACCATGTTTAGAATGCAAATTGAATACATTGCTAAGGAAATTGTACAACTCATTTGCTTTCCATAAGATGCTCAATCTTTGGGCCTGAAAGTGAGATTGATGTTTTATTGACAAGAATCAGAAGTTATTGGATTTGGAGTCTGCACAATACCCACCATGAAGATCATTCTCAACACTTCCGATGTTTGTATTCAGGTCGGCATGCCTATTTCTGGGCGAGAAATGGCTAGTGGAGCATGAATTACGCATTAGCAGCATGAATTTATCTTTCATTTATTTGGCCTCAAGAATCTCATAATAACAAAAGGGAGCCTTATAGCAGGCGGTCAGGCTTCTGTTGCTAATATCTTTCCTTTTGCAAGGTTCCCTTGTTAATTGATGGCCCTTGCTAATGGTTCTAGCCAAGTAGAGAAATACGACATAATGAGTCTGCAGGAGAAATTGCACCTGAATTGCCACTGAGGGATGAAAACGAAAGTTTTCATTTTGAGGTACCTTTTGAAACCTCACCCTCGCACAAATCCGTAGTGATAGATAGATAGTAGTAAAACTTCAATTAAATAAAGTTTCATGTAGCAATGTACACTTCCTATGGCGGCAAGTGATAGGAAACTTTAATCTACTTTTTCTTGTAATTAAGTTGATTTTCATTGATATCCTGCACTTTGTCTACTATTAATAACTATAACCAGAGAAGAGAGACGTTTTTACTGGGGAAATTAGGTATGTTTTTCTCCTCCCTAATTCACTGGCCCTGTTTAATGTTAAACTGCTAGGCATGGAGTGTAGAGAATAAGTAGTTTGTCACAAAATGTGATCACTTTCTTGTTTGAGTGCTGAGATTATGTTGATTTGGGTGTTCCCTGACTGCAGCTGACTGATACTGAAATGCCTCACATATAATAAAAAACAATACAGAATTTTTACTACTTAAAACTTCTGTTGTGGAGAAGCTAAAGAAAGCAAAGTTATAGGCAAAAGAGGAGAGAGCCAAAGGGATGCACAATAAAGAAAGAAGATGCATAACCTATTCTATTCCTTGATGCATAATGGTGCCCACCAAAGTTCATTTCGAGAAATTCTAATTGGATGATGTAACGATGGTATCAAAGTGAGCAACTAGGTTGTGCTCTGTTAGGGGGTGGTATGTCTTGTTCAGTTGGTTGAGCCTCTTTTGGTCATCAACAATAATAATAGGCTACATGGCTTGTAAGCGGTTAAGAGTAATTAGCACTGAACCGAAATTCAAAGTAAATTAGTGATATGTTGGTACCATGGATTTTATTTTGCTTAAGAAAATAATAAATGAGGAAAAGTGATAAGAAATGACAAAAATTATTTTAGCGGGGGGGTAAAGGTAGTGATATACCATGGCAAACCAAACACATGCATTTTATACAAGGAAATCTGGAATTTTCGGGCTACATATTTTCACTGGTTACATTAATAGCGGCCGTTGGATCTAGGAATATGGACGGTTTACATGATTGTCAAGAAAATGTAAATGCTAGATAATTACCAAAACAATCAATATGAGATTATGCACACAAAAAATATATATAAAAAATTCAAGGAGTTATCGTGTAATTATGAAACTTACTATGCAAAAAGAAGACAAGTCTAGCTATATTGTTTTCTTACACTGCCAAGCTTTGTTGGAGCTTTGTTGGATGTTGACCGCCTACGAATAAAGATTTTATTATATGGCACGTATATTTCTTCTTCTTATTTTTTATTTTTTATTTTATCTTGTGTGGAAATAAGCTGCATATATGTCAAGACTCCATACTTACGTCAAAGAAAGACAGTAAATGAAAGCCAGGTCAAACAAGACAGCCATAGAATACATTTTCCTTTTGGTGTGAGGTAAATTAAATATTTAAAGATATTGTTAAACGAATCGGAAAATGAATTGAGTACATCATACTATCAAATTATTTATTGAATTATTAATTTATCTTAATATAAAATAATCAAAAAGGATCCCTTAAATAAACTTATTTGAGAGACACCCATTGTAGGCCCATCTCGGATTGTATTTCACTAATCTAAATGTTTATTTTGTAGATACTCATTCAAAGATCATCTCTACAAAAAATCACTTGAATCCAATATCATTTGACCACTCAAAATTTTTAAAATAAAGGTTGGTGGACATCACATGGGGCTAAAAGTGTAGGTAATATTGCTAGTTCAAATTTTCTATAATTTAAAACAGAGGTTAGTACAGTGCAAAGTGTACTATGCTAGCTATATAAATAAAAGGGTTGGGTTGAAAAATTCGAAATGTAGCTCTCTCACTCCTTACAAAATCAAAATCACGATTTCCTTGGAGCTTAAATCAAAATCACGATTTCCATGGAGCTTGAAACTTGCTTAATTAGAGGTAATTGCTTTCCAATGTCCATCCTTCCATTATAAATAAGGATCCAAATATAATTAAGTAGATCAAGCATAATGGAGGAGCTGCTCATGATCCTAATTAGTTCTGTGCTTGTGTGTGTACCTCTCTACTACTACATTTTTAAGATTCGTGTCAACGGCACGAAAATTGAACGACTTGATCAGCATAAACTACCACCGGGAAGCACAGGCTGGCCAATCATAGGTGAAACCCTCGAGTATCTAAGGACAGGAAAAAAGGGTGTCCCAGAAAAGTTCATAGCAGACAGGAGGAACAAGTACAAGAACTCTTCCTCCTCCTCCTCCTCTGCGAATTGCAAGGTCTTCAAGACATCGTTGCTGTTCGAAGACATGGCCGTGCTCTGCACTGCCGCCGGAAACAAGTTCCTGTTTTCGAATGAGAAGAAGCTGGTCAAGTCGTGGTGGCCGCCTCACTTGGACAAGCTCATATTTGCCGACTCTGCTCCTGACGAGAAAGCGAAATCATTCATCACCGAAGAGTCCACCCAATTTCGCAATACTATGTCTCCATATCTCAAGCCCGCCTGTCTCCAAAAGTACGTTGGGACCATGGACGTTTTCACCAAAAAACATCTGGATATGTACTGGGAAGATGGAAAAGATGATGATCAAGTGATCAAGGCTCACCCGCTTGCAAAGAGGTATGCGGTCACAATGGCATGCAGGCTCATGTTAGACACAGAGGATCAACAAGTATTTACCAAACTAGAAAACCTAACGAAGGATTTGTCTTCAGGGTTCACTTCATTGCCAATCGATCTGCCCGGCACGCAGTTTAACCGCGCGATTCGAGGGTCCAGGCAACTCAGGGAAGAAATTAAGAATATTGTCACTCAAAGGAGGATACATCTTTCCACCCGTAAGGTGGACGAAAATGTTGATGGTTTAGATATTTTGTCCAGCTTGATCATGGACACAAGTAGCGACGGGCAAGGGCTGAGCGACTCGGAGATTGCCAGCAAGTTGTACGGTGTTATAGTTAGTGGCTACGACACTTTCAGCAGCACGTTGGCTGCCATGGTCATGTGTCTAGCAGAGCTTCCTCATGTCTATGATGCCGTCCTTAAAGGTAACCTATAAAAGCATTCATTCTTATATGGATTTGAATTAACTGCTATAATTGATGAAGATCAAGATCTAATTAAGTGGTGCTCATGGATTAGTCATAGTCATGTATTGATCCCTCAATGATGATCATGATCTAAGTCATACTTATATTTACGACCATGAATAGTGTAAGTGTTAACTTGAGTTATTTCTCTAATTAAATTTGAAGTCACAAACACATAAAGTGTAGCATGTGGTTTTTTTCTTTGAGAAATTCTGGGATTGCATTCATAATTCACCCGAAAAAGCCACTAGCCACAAAATGCCAATACAAAACTAATCACAAAGGGCAATCACAATAATTGTTTTTTGGTATAATTATTGGTTAGGTAGTCAACTATAAATTTGTTTTAGTTATCATATAATATTTTAATGTGGTGGATCAAATTAGACTAACCCTATTTTATTTGATCGATCCTTTTCTTCTGAGAGAATCTTTTGAATCGAGATTTGGTAGCTGTCTTAGGGCCAATTCCAAGATTAATAAATATTTATATAAATAAACACATTATTGCAAGTATTTCAACTAATATAATAGTTTACGTACTTGAATGAAGATATTGTCAATCAAATTCTTGATTAATTATGTGTTTTGTAACTAATAAATTAAGGATTAATTTGTGGGGGAATAATGAAACTGAAACAGAGCAAAGGCAGATTGCAGAGTCAAAGGCAGCAGGAGAGCTGTTGAACTGGGCGGATATACAAAAGATGAAATATTCATGGAGCGTGGCATGTGAAGTTATGCGATTGTTGCCACCAAATTCCGGGACTTTTAGGGAAGCCATTTCTGACTTCGTCTATGAAGGATATCTGATTCCAAAAGGAATGAAGGTAACATAAAATATAATTTTATTTCATTTGTAGTTTAGGAATCTTTATTTACACTCCCAAAAAAAAGTCATAACTCACTCATTAAAGAGCAATACATTATGTTTTTTTTTTTTTTTTTAAATAAAAGAGAAGTATAATATAATTGTTTTTTAGTGACAATAAGAACTCACAGAGTAATAATATTGTGTCACTGGAGTATTGCCACGCATAATTCGTTCACTTGTTATATAAGTGTGGATACTTATTGATATTATATACTCAATACGTGAGAACTCTTAACATCATCGTCCACTTATATTATAAAATTAAGATGGACGAATTAGCGACATGTTGACCGTATATTAGGGAACAGATATTGGACTGAATGATTGGCTTAATTTAAATTATCTTTTCTTGTGACTTTAATTTTGAATTAATTTGTATATGTATGTATACATCGGTATGGATGGATGCAGCTGAACTGGAGCGTGCATTCGACACATAAAAACCCAGAGTACTTCCCAGATCCAGAAAAGTTTGATCCGTCGAGGTTTGAGGGACAAGGACCACCTCCTTACTCATTTGTTCCTTTTGGAGGAGGACCTCGGATGTGTCCAGGCAAAGAATATGCTCGACTTAAAATGTTGGTGTTCATGCACAACGTTGTAACCAGATACAGATGGGAGAAGGTTTTTCCTGACGAGAAATTCGTGTGGCACCCAGCGCTTATTCCTACCAAAGGACTTCCAATTCGGGTTTTCCCTCACAATAAATCAGAGTCCAACTAACAGCGAATTAATGGATGGATGAACCTATGAATATTATATATGTACTGATCGATGCGATTTTATCTGGTTTTGCTATTATATTGTTGTTGAAAGCTTGTGTGATTTATAATTCCAACTAGTAATCTTGGTTTTTGTTCTGAATACTAGTAATCTTGTTTTTTCTTGTTAGATTACTTCAAACTAAGCCAACATATTTCTCCCAATCGTGATGTCTTCAAGTTGATACAAATCTCAAAAATAGACTTATCTTTTTAATCTCAAAATGAAACTCATCAGTTATATACACCCAATAAAACAAAATTTTAATAGAAAAGTTGTATGATTCAAACTTTTGTATTTAACTGATTTGTATTTATAAAAAAAATTGTTCCTATTATATCCCTATTGTCTAAAATGAGTAAGATGAGAATTTATATGCCATTATTTATATTTTTGTTCACCCTATGGTAGAGGTATAGTATATACTCTTGTAGATAAATTATCCTATAGTGTAGGTATATTGTCATATTGCCTATTGCATAGGTATATTTGTTTTTTCATATTTCAGACAATGAATAATAGTATTTTATGTACATTTTTTTATAGGTAACATACAATTTTATTTGTCTATTTTTGTATCTGACTTATAGGTAGTCTTCTAATTCATGTTCCTAGCTTATAGGTAGTATTCTAATTTATGTTCATGACTTATAAGTAACACAATTTATCACTAAGTTTTTTTCGTTGCTAAAAAGAACACTATTTACCTGTATATTAGGTACATAAGTTAATGCGGGTACTTGCGTAATTGATTAGTATAATATGTGGGCCTTTACTTCAATTGATTAATTTGTATTTCACCCATATATTAGGTAAATATTATCAATGAAAGAAGGGGTTCTTAGATCTAGGTCCAAAACGATTAGTTGCCATTGGGTTTAGTCCACGCATTTTTGGTTTTAGATGTAGGTCCTTTGACTTTTATTACTTTTTTTATTATGTCGATTTTACCATTTGAGGTACATAAGGAAAACATTGAAAATCTAAATTTAATGAATTATTTACTTATAATTAAATTTCAGAATTTAAATTTGGAATTCTTTCATTGATAATATTTACCTAATATATGGGTAAAATACAAATTAATCAATTAAGTAAAAGCCCACATATTATACTAATCAATTTGGTATGACAGAGTCTTAGTTTTGGCTATTGTATGAAAGAATTAAATTAACTGACATGAAATATATGAATCAATATGTGACAAATAATATATAAAAAAACCTTGTTTGACCTTGTCTTTGCGACCAGCAGTAGCAGCCTTCCGACGGGTTCTAGTTTGTATCTACCAGTCTGCTGACAATGTGTGTGTACGACTAGGTTTGGGTCTTCCCAGGCCACGCCTCGATTTGGGCTGATCTTGATCATCAGTAGTCACAAGCACTAGTTGATTATGCTCTTGGGGTGGGTTGGCTCCTACAGGCAATGATATTTGGTTCTTAAGGTGAATTACATTGCTAAGGAAAAATTTGGGTTACCCTGTCATCTACCATGTCTGTAGTTGGTATATTTGGCTCCATGTGGTTATCTTCTTGTTGCTGAAAGTCTGGGGTAAGCCTTTGCATTTTCGTTTAAATCTCGCAGTAAAAATTTGGGTTACCCTGTCATCTACCATGTTTAGAATGCAAATGAATACATTGCTAAGGAAATTGTACAGCTCATTTGCTTTCCATAAGATGCCCAATCTTTGGGCCTGAAAGTGAGATTGATGTTTTATTGACAAGAATCAGAAGTTATTGGATTTGGAGTCTGCACAATACCCACCATGAAGATCATTCTCAACACTTCCTGTTGATACTCAAAATGGCCCGGCTAATATTGAGTCCAACTTAGTGATGAGGTATGTGGAGTCTTCAGCAGGGAAGAGGGCTGAGGCCCTTGATGAAATAGGCTGGTGGGAGACCTGCAGAAGACAAAATGGTAGAAGCAATCGTTAAGCTTCGGACATCGGTGTGGTGCCGGCCGAAGGCTCTCCGATTCCTAAGTCAGCTATAAGTGATAACTTTGGCCGAGTAACAGTAAAAGTGAGAAAGTAGTTACCCTTTTTACTTGGGTACTGTTCCCTATTTATAGGGAGGTGAAAGAATGAGGTTTGCACAAAGTTTCAATGTGGGACTTTGTGCAAGTCGTCGTGGTGGCGACACGTGTCCTGGAGATTAGGTTTGGCAGTTGGGAGCTTCGGCAGGTGTCTGGCACCTCGGAAGGGTGCCTTACTTCGGCAGGGAAGAAGGCATGGCTGCCTTGGTGCTAGTCGCTTTGATGCTGGGTCTGCTCGGTTCACTATGGTGTAAACAGTAGTCCCCCAAGTTCACGGCGAGAAGTAACTTCTGGGTTGCGAACTTGTGAGTTTTTGTGTAATCGTAACTGAGCATTCCAGCTTCATTGGGAGCCGTAGGGCACTCCCTAGTCCCCCAAGTTGGCAAGCTAGGAGTTGCATCAACACATGGAATGTGTGATACAAGCTGTGTGAGCCTCTAGAACTGTTGGTAGCTGGGTACCTGGGCATGCTGCAGGTAGGATGGGAGCTGGGTCCGTAGGGGTTTTTTTCTTCTTTTTTTTGGTTGGGAGCTAGGCCTTCGGCAGGCTGGGTCTGTTGAAAATTTGGGGGCTCTCCTCTCCTTCCATGGTCCTTGCCGTTGGACAAGGTCCTAGCCTTTTTTTTTTTTTTTGGAAAGCTGGGAAGCTAGGCCTTGTGGCTGTGGCCCGATGCTTGCCATTCAGCCAGCAGGCCAAGTGAGCCCTGTATTTCAGCAAGCAGGCTGGGCCTAGTCATGGCGTTAGGTTGTTTCAGCCAGAATGAAGAGCTAGGGTGAGATTGGGCTTCAGCAAAAGGCTTTTTAAAGGGAGCTCCGCATTGGCTAGGGCTGCCAATAGTGTTTGAAAGAGGGAGCTCTTCACTGCGCGGTTACCCCCTCAGAACCAGATATGGCTTCAGCAAACGTCCTTCGGCAAGGCTCCAAGTCGTGAATTCCCATCAACCTGATCACGGTCTTGCCGTTCGGCAAGGTTCGACGGAAACAAAAAATCGATGGACCGGTTCAGAGATTGCTGGCTTCGTGTGATCTTTTGGCAGGATCCTTGGCTACGATCTTTGGACTTCCACTCGTGTAACTTTGGTACACTTTTTGGGTCTGTATTCTTTGGCTCGATCCTTGCCATTTGGCAAGGAGGCAAAATGGGTTGAATTGTTGTGAGCCAGGCATCTTGGGGCGTCGGAAAGGAGTCGGGGCTAGGTTGTTTTGCTATACAAAAGGCTGTGCAATTTCGACAAGGTCACCATCTTGAAGATCCGGGTCAGAGCTTAAGTGGGGTTGCGCCTCTAGGCTTTGGATATGGTTTGGAACCGTGATTGTCGTGAGTTCTCTCTCAATTTTCTGCATGGCCCTTGCCTTTCGGCAAGGGTCCCTCTTCGTGAATAGAGGCCGGGTCTTAGGAACTTGTCATTCGTTGGTGAAACTTAGTACCACGCTTCGGTAGCATTAGAGCCTGGGCTGTTGGCAGAACCGGGGGTGTTCTCGTGCTCTTGGTGATGCTGAGCACATTGGGAATGGCATGGGCTGGTAGGGCAGGTCCAGCTAATCACAGGCTTTTAGCAAAAAAGTTTGTGAGTCCTTTTTATTCTGCTCAACCCTTCCGTTTGGCAAGGGTGCCTTGATCAAATTTCTGCAGGCCCCTTGTGTGCGCAGGCTGCGAAGGTAGGTCAAGCTAATCACCGACTGTTGGCAAAGGAGCTAGGCCTTTGTGGGTAGTCGAAGCCTTCAACATAAACCTTGCCGTTCGGCAAGGTTGGTTGGGAGGAATTTTCATGATTTGGAAGGAGGCTTCGGCGGCAGCACGTGACTGCCGTTCGGCAAGGTGAGGATTTATTCTATTTTCTAGAGCCCTTGGAGCCGGGGTCATAGGTTTGGTGAGACCGTGAGGCCGAACCTGTGGATAGGCCTTCATAAATTCAGCACGGCCTTTGTTGTTTGGCAAGGTGCTGGGGTCTTAGGTCTGGGCAAGCTGTTGCAGTCAGCTATGTTAGCCCAATTTGGCAGGGCAGGGGAGAGCTGGCGTGAGCCTGCCGATTGGCAGGGGTCATCTGAAGGTTTTCTGCGAGCTTGTTGGTCTGGATCAATAGGGTAAGGTGCAGCAAGTTATAAAACTCGGTGACACTTCCCATTTTTCTGTCATGGGACTTGTCCTTTGGCAAGGCCATCTGGAATGCATTGTGACATGGTTTCTTTGGCAGTTTTGGCATGAACTTGGAGCTGAGGAACTCTAGAGTGAAGTTGGGCCGTGAGGGGTGATCTTGCAGGGATAGAGAGGTCTTGGAGCTAGTTTGGCAGGGCTGCTCCAATTGTGAGCTGGTAGGATGCCGTAACCCATTTCATGACCCTCCATTTTTCTTTCATGGGACCTGCCGTTCGGCAGGACCTTTTCGGCAAAACTTTATTTTATTTATTTATTTTTTTTTTTTTTTGACTTTGCAGCGGGGTTTCGGCAAGGGAGAGTTGGCAAGAAATTTGAGCCTTTGGGTTTGGGTCAGACCTTGGGGCCGGCCCAATCGGTTTTCGTCAAGGCTTGGAGCTAAGTCAATAAGGTTTTTGTAAGTCCCCCATTTTCTTCTGCACGGGGCTTGCCGTTCGGTAAGTCATATGGGAAATCTCTCATATGCTTTTCTTTTTTTTGGATTTTGAATTTTGAATTGTAAATTGTGTGTAGGTACAAGAAATTTGAGAGGGAAGTGGAAGAGTGCTAGGGTTTTCTCGTGAATCGAGGCGTGGGTACCCTTGGTTGGTTATAAATAGGAACTTGGGGTGGCGAAGGCACCACACTTGAGTTGTGGAGAAAAATTGCTAGAAATTGAGGAAGAGGAAAAGAGATTTTCGGCAAGGGTTGGTGGTGGTGCTAGGAAGAACTTGTTGAATTGAAATGTCTTTCTTTGCATGAACATGTTGAAGGCTAGGAAGAACACCTTGAATATGAGCATGAATATGATGAACACGTTGAGCATTGGTATGAACACGTTGAATGCTTGCTTGTATACCAAAGAACATGTAGATTTGCCAAATTTTTGTGTTGTTATGTTTCGATTCTCCTTGCATGTGCATTAGTTCCTTTTTCTTGTTTTTCCATATTGTAGATATCTGAAAGTTCTGACCCCCCTGCCTTTGGTGGGGATGACACTGAGAGTGAAGAGCCCAGCCAATATATTTGTTATGAAGAGGAGAGTTCAGAGACAGAGGGTATGGTAGAAGGTATTATAGAAAGTAGGATGATAGGGCATGAGGGTGAGAGGGGTGAGCCACCGGTAGACTCCGGGTTGGCTGCATATAGGGAGATGCAGAGGAATTATATAGATTTAGAGGCTATAGCGAACCGGGTTCTAGCCTTGCCTCATACGCTAGAGGTGGGTTCGAGCAACTAGGTATCACCATCGGGGTCCGTGGGTATAGCCGTGGCTTCAGTTTCAGAGGGAGTAGACATTCGGGTTGGTGTCCCTTTGGCGAGGTAGAATACGCTTACAGAAGCGAAGTTGGCCCAGCTTCGGACAGACTTTTGTGTTCCACCTTATGTGGGCTTGAGGTTACCCACTGTGGCTGATGTAGTTAGATATCATTTGGATGGCTCCGTAATGATTTTTACGGATATGTATCGGCACGGCTTCAGACCACCCTTTCATCCGTGGGTGCAGATGATAAGGCTGTTGGGGGTATGCCAGTAAGGCAAGATAATCCTTAACTTTTTGGATTTTTCTTTCACAGGAAGCAGCACGCTATGGTTACCGGTCGAGGAGCCAACATTTGAGCAGTTCATGTATTTGTACTCGGTTTCGAAGCAGCAGGGGAATTTTGGCTGGGTACAAGCTAATTGCCGAAAGGCGAAGGAGATGAGCTACTTTATTAGTCACAAGCCAACTACGCAAAAGTCCTGGAGGAACAGGTGGTGCATGGCTTATGGTGACTGGGAGTGTCCGCCAGGGAAGAGCGTTATCCAACACATTCCTACCCACTTCCAATCTATAGGCCCTTGGCCCCATCCCTTAAGACTGTTTGATGTTTGAGTGTGTTTTGTCTTCTTTTTTTTCTCTAATTCTTGGTTCTCTATTTTGTCTGTGCCAGTGTAAATGGCTAAGTAGTATTTAACCTTTGGTGCAGGTTTAGTGAAGTGGGGGCCCATCTCCAAGGAGTATGAAGACGAGGTTGAGTGGGTGAGGACACAGCTATCAAAGACCAAGCGTGAGTGCGGGAACTTAGTTACTCAGAAGAATCTGTTGGAGTCCGGACTCCTACAAGGAAGTAAGTACCTGGGTTCATTTATTAGTTGTCTGCTGAGCCGTTTGTGGTTGTGACTAACGTAGTTGTTTTGTTTGCTTTGACAGTGGCGGGTATTATAAGAGGGAGCACGAAGGTGACAGTGGATATTAATGATGATGAGATGCAGAAGCGGCTAAGGGAGTCTCGGGCCAAGAAGGCAGAGAAGAGTACTGGGAAGGGCCCAGAGATGATGATGAGGGCCGGGTTGCTGACATGCTGCGAAAGAGGAAAGCCTTGGAGGAAGCTCATCAGCATGTGATGGGGGCGGGGCTGAGACTTCCACCCTTTGATCTGCAGGCGCCGCCGAAGCTCCCCTTCGGCATAGAGGATATTTTTGCTGAAGGGGTGGAGAAGGTGGACTTCGGCAGGCTACGCCAGCAGAAGAAGGAGGTGAACTTAGCCATGCACCGGCAGGAGGTGCCCTTGGTTAACGTCTTCCTAGAAGGCATGAAGAGTGATCCCGAGGCACTGGCGAGAACGCCAACCTCTTCCTTCATAGATCGGGCCTAGAAGACGATCCTCACCTCTGCTTATGTAAGTTTTGGCCTTCTTTATGTATTCTAGCTACCGTGTTGGAACACTTTATTTTATTTCTGCTTTGTATGAATAGTTTGCCTTGCGCGGAGCAAGGTTGTTTTGATTTGCTCATGATATGAGACTACTTGTTATGTGATATCAGTTGTGCTAGTAAAGTGATAATCATGTGAGTGGATAAAAATTAGCCAGAGTCAGGCGTTTCATTTAAATAGGTGCCTAAAGGCAGAAGGTACAAGAGTTCTAGAGTCTAGATATGTTTACTTCTACCTTATAGTCAATGCTCAAGACCAAAGTATTGTCCTAGGGTCTAGATATGTTTACTTGTAGTAGTACTTGAGGTGATCAGCTTTCTAGGGATGAGGCAACGTCTTGCCCTTGGGATCGCGAAGCTGATAATTGCTAGGGCGGCAGATTTTGATAATCTCATAAGGACCCTCCCATGTAGGGCTGAAGGTGCCTTCAGTACGATTTTTGGTAGCCAAAGAAACCTTGCGCATGACCCAATCCCCCATCTTGAAAGCACGGGGCTTGACTCGGGAGTCGTAGTATTTGGCGATGCGTTGCTTGTACGCGACATTGCGCATGCTTGATTGGTCACGGAGCTCGTCAATGAAGTCAAGGTTTAGGGCTAACTGATCGTCATTGGCCGGCTGTCCAATTTCTACTAGTGCTACGGCTTCGGTACCAAATGATAGAGAAAACGGCGTTTCACCGGTGGAGGTGCGGAAGGTGGTGCGGTAGGACCAGAGGACTTCCGGAAGTAGTTCTGTCCAGCAGCCCTTGGCTTTGTCAAGTTTTGTCTTTAGGGTCTTCTTCATAATTTTGTTCACGGTTTCGACCTGGCCATTGGACTGAGGATAGGCTGGAGAGGCGAAGCAAAGACGGATCTTGAGGTTAGAACAAAATTGTTTGAATTTGGCATTATCAAATTGCCGACCATTGTCTGTGACGATGGAGTTGGGGATGCCGAAGCGACATACGTCACACAAAGGTTTCGATGCGGGCCGCAGTGATGGTGGGTAAGGCTTCGGCTTCAGCCCATTTGGTGAAGTAGTCTGCGGCTACAACTGCATACTTGACTTGGCCCTTGGCCTCTGGCATTAGCCCAATGAGATCCAGTCCCCATTGGGCAAATGGCCAAGGACTGACCATGACAGTCAATGGTTCTGCCGGGAGTTGTGGAATGTTAGCAAATCGCTGACACTTGTCGCATTTCTGGGTGAAGGCCTGGGCGTCAGTGTTTACTAAAGGCCAGAAGTATCCTTGGCAGATTGCGTTATGAGCCAGTGAGCGTGCGCCAGAGTGGTTGCCGCAGATACCTTCATGGATTTCTCGAAGGACATAATGACCCTCATCTGGAGTCAGACATCGGAGGTAAGGCTGAAACCCTGCTTGTATAGGGAGCCGATAATGATCAGGTATCGGGCAAAGCGATGGCGAACGCGTCGTGCCTCGGCCGAATTAGCCTGTAGTGATGGAGCAAGCTGGGCTGATAGAGAGAGAGAGAGAGAGAGAGAGAGAGAGAGAGGGGGGGGGATTCTAGTGTCGAATTCCCATGGACGGCGCCAAACTGTTGATACTCAAAATGACCCAGCCAATATTGAGTCCAACTTAGTGATGAGGTATGTGGAGTCTTCAGCAGGGAAGAGGGCTGAGGCCCTTGGTGAAATAGGCTGGTGGGAGACCTACAGAAGACAAAATGGTAGAAGCAATCGTTAAGCTTCGGGCACAGGTGTGGTGCCGGGCGAAGGCTCTCCGATGCCTAAGTAAGCTATAAGTGATAAGTTTAGCAGAGTAACAGTAAAAGTGAGAAATTAGTTACCCTTTTTACTTGGGTACTGTTCCCTATTTATAGGGAGGTGAAAGTAGGAGATTTGCACAAAGTTTCAATGTGGGACTTTGTGCAAGTCGTCGTGGTGGCGACACGTGTCTTGGAGATTAGGTTTGGCAGTTGGGAGCTTCGGCAGGTGTCTGGCGCCTCGGAAGTGTGTCTTCCTTCGGCAGGGAAGAAGGCGTGGCTGCCTTGGTGCTAGTCACTTTGATGCTGGGTCTGCTCGGTTCACTATGGTGTAAACACTTCCGATGTTTGTATTCAGGTCGGCATGCCTATTTCTGGATCTCATTCATTCCCCTCATTGTAAGTTTTCAAAATCTATAGTTCTAACTTCTAATAATGTAAACGATTTTGTATTTATCACGGTTTTGGATATTATAACATGAATTGCATGTATGACTATCACATTCGATGTGATATGAGCGTGCTCTAAACTTATTAAGTATAGATGATGTTTGTATGGCGAGAAATGGCTAGTGGAGCATGAATTACGCATTAGCAGAATGAATTTATCTTTCGTTTCTTTGACCTCAAGAATCTCATAATTACAAAAGGGAACCTTATAGCAGGCAGACAGGCTTCTGTTGCTAATATCTTTCCTTTTGTAACGTTCCCTTGCTAATTGATGGCCCTTGCTAATGGTTCTAGCCAAGTAGATCCCAGTCAGGCTTCTGTTGCAGTTCAATTAGCTGAAGTACGACGTAATGAGTCTGCAGTAGAAATTACACCTGAATTGCCACTGAGGGATGAATACGAAAATTTTCATTTTGAGGTACCTTTTGAAACCTCACCCTCGCTCAAACCCATAGTGATAGATAGAATGGTAAAACTTCAATCAAATGAAGTTCCATGTAGCAATGTACACTTCCTATAGCGGCAAGCCTATAGCCTATAGCAAGTGATAGGAAACTTTGAGAAGCTCAATGGTTCTACGTAATTTTGAATTTTAATCTACTTTTTTTTTCTTTTTTCTTTTTTTTGGTAATTAAGTTGATTTTCATTGATATCCTGCACTTTGTCTATTAACTATAGCCAGAGATGAGAGATGTTTTTACTGGGGAAGTTAGGTATATTTTTCTTCTCTCTAATTCACTGGCCCTGTTTAGTGTTAAACTGCTAGACATGGAGTGTAGAGAATAAGTAGTGTGTCACAAAATGTGATCATTTTCTTGTTTGACTGCTGAGATTATGGTGATTTGGGTCTTCCCTGACTGCAGCTGACTGATACTGAAATGCCTCTCGCACATGCTTCAGTGTTTGTCCATTGGAGGATGCAATACTTGTTCAATTGCTACCAAATTTGGATACGTGACAGTAGATATCTGTAGGAACATCTTTCATGGAGAAAGCAACTTCATTTGAGTAATGGAAATATACTGTCGGACACAATGCAGCTGACTGCAGCTATGCCTGATCATGCTTGGCCATGTTTTTGGCTATATTCTTGTTCAAAGAGCAATATCTCCTATTCTAGGGCAAAAATGCTATTTGGGTCCAAACAAATTCAAATTAATTCCATAGATATCCCAACTTGATATATTCACATATAATCAGAAACAATACAGAATTTTTACTACTAAAAACTTGTGTTGTGGAGAAACTAAAGAAAGCAAAGTTACAGGTAAAAGAGGGGAGAGCCAAAGGGATGCACAATAAAGAAAGAAGATGCATAACCTATTCTATTCTCTGATGCATGATGGTGCCCACAGAAGTAGACAGACAAACTGCGTTTCATGCCACTTTATCTTTTCGAGAAATTCTAATTGGATGATGATGATGTAACCACGGTGTCGAAGCGAGCCACTAGGTTGTGCTCTGTTAGGCGGTGGTATGTCTTGTTCAGTTGATTGAGTCTCTTTTGGTCATCAACAGTAATAATAGGCTGCATGGTTTGTAAGTAGGTAAGAGCAATTATCACTGCACCGAGATTCAACGTGAGCAAATGATAAGTTACTGTGCACTGGTACCATGGACTTTATTTTGCTTAAGAAAATATTAAGTCATGGGAAGTGATAAGAAATCACATAAAATTATTTCAGCGTGGGGATAAAGGTAGTGATATACCATGGCAAACCAAACACATACATTTTATACAAGGAAATCTGGAATTTTCTGAGCTACATATTTTCACTGGTTACATTAATAGTGGCCATTGGATCTAGGAATATGGACGGTTTACATGATTGTCAAGAAAATGTAAATGCCAGATAATTACCAAAACAACCAATACGAGATTATGCAAATATAAAAATAAAAAATAAAAAAGTCTAACAATATAGCTTTGTTGGAAGGCCGCTGCCAAGTTTGAGTCTAATTTTCCACATTTATGGCCGCTGCCAAGCTTTGTTGGATCTTGACCCCCTTCGAATAAAGACTTTATTATATGGCACGTATATTTCTTCTTCTTCTTTTTTATTTTTTATTTTATCTTGTATGGAAATAAGAATACTTACCTCAACGAAAGACAGCAAATGAAAGCCAGGTCAAACAAGACAGCCATAGAATACATTTTCCTTTTGGTGTGAAGTAAATTAAATATTTAAGGGACGAACTTTAAAATTAACTGTATATATTATATTATCAAACTATTTATTAAATTATTAATTTATTAAAAAACAGTGAGTGGCAAATACTGAAAGTCTAGGTCATATATGTGGAAAGGATATTGTTTGACATATCTGTAAAAATAATTAATCAAAAGTGCAAAAAGAAAAACTTATGCACACATGTCTAACTGCCATTAACAAGAATGTAGGAGTTGCTACTTACAGGAGAAGGAGAGAAGTATTTCCTTGTAATAATCTCCTTTTAAGTCAAAATTTTTAAAAGGCTTATTATCACAAAACATCGTTGAGGTTTACGAAACTATCAGATTGCATCCTTAATGTTTTTTTGTGTCACTTATGGTCCTCAAGGTTAGTATGTGCAATCACAAATGGTTCCTGACATTAGGGTCTGTCAAAAACTCTGTTAGTTTGCTATCGTGACATACATATATATCACAAAACATCCCTGAGGTTTACACACTTATCACAAATGGTCCTTATGAATTTTTTTTTTTAAAATTTAAAATTCATAAAATTTTGGTTTTCTTTTTAAAATTATTTATAAATGAAAAAACAATTTATAGAAGGATTTTAATCTTGAGGACCATTTATGAACCCTAAACCTTTAGTTTTTTTTTTTCATTTTTAAATTTTATGAATTTTAAATTATTTTTTAAAAACTTCATTAGTTTGTTGATGTGGCATATATATGGAGCCTACATCTACAATAATATAGTGTCACATGTATTTAAAATTTAATATATATTTTAAAATAATTATAATTCATAAAATTTTAAAAAGAAAACAAAAATTTTATGAATTTTAAATTAAAAAAATTTCGTAAGGACCATTTCTGATAGGTGTGTGAACCTTAAGTATGTTTTGTGATATACATATATGCCATGTCAGCAAACTAACGGAGTTTTTGACGGAACCTAACGGCAGGGACCATTTGTGATCATGCATGCTAACTTTGAGGACAACGAATGACAAAAAAAAACACTAAGGATGCAATCTGATAGTTTCGTAAATCTTAAGGACGTTTTGTGATAATAAGCCATTTTTAAAATAAAGGTTGGTGGACATCACATAGGGCTAAAAGTCTAGGTAATATTGCTAGTTCAAATTTTCTATAATTTAAAAAAAAGGTTAGGACAGTGAAAAGTGTACTGTGCTAGCTATAAGTAAAAGGGTTGGGTTGAAAATTCGAAATGTAGCTCTCTCACTCCTTACAAAATCAAAATCACGAATTCCCTGGAGCTTGAAACTTGCTTAATTAGAGCTAATTGCTTTCTAATGTCCATCCTTCCATTATAAATAAGGATCCAAATATAATTAAGTAGATCAAGCATAATGGAGGAGCTGCTCATGATCCTAATTAGTTCTGTGCTTGTGTGTGTACCTCTCTACTACTACATTTTTAAGATTCGTGTCAACGGCACGAAAAATGAACGACTTGATCAGCATGAACTCCCACCGGGAAGCACAGGCTGGCCAATCATAGGTGAAACCCTCGAGTATCTAAGGACAGGAAAAAAGGGTGTCCCAGAAAAGTTCATAGCAGACAGGAGGAACAAGTACAAGAACTCTTCCTCCTCCTCCTCCTCTGCGAATTGCAAGGTCTTCAAGACATCGTTGCTGTTCGAAGACATGGCAGTGCTCTGCACTGCCGCTGGAAACAAGTTCCTGTTTGCGAACGAGAAGAAGTTGGTCAAGTCGTGGTGGCCGCCTCACTTGGACAAGCTCATATTTGCCGACTCTGCTCCTGACGAGAAAGCGAAAGCATTCATTACCGAAGAGTCCACGCGATTTCGCAACACTATGGCCCCATATCTCAAGCCTGCAGGTCTCCAAAAGTATGTTGGGACCATGGACACTTTCACCAAAAAACATCTGGATATGTACTGGGAAGATGGAAAAGATGATGATCAAGTGATCAAGGCTCACCCTCTTGCAAAGAAGTATGCTTTCACAATGGCATGCAGGCTCATGTTAGACACAGAGGATCAACAAGTATTTACCGAACTAGAAAACCTAATGAAGGATTTGTCTTCAGGGTTCACTTCATTGCCAATCGATCTGCCCGGCACGCAGTTTAACCGTGCAATTCGAGGGTCCAGGCAACTCCGGGAAGAAATTAAGAATATTGTCACTCAAAGGAGGATACATCTTTCCGCTCGTAAGGCACACGAAGTTGTTGATGGTTTAGATATTTTGTCCAGCTTGATCATGGACACAAGTAGCGACGGGCAAGGGCTGAGCGACTCGGAGATTGCCAGCAAGTTGTATGGCGTTATAGTTAGTGGCTATGACAATTTCAGCAGCACGTTGGCTACCATTGTCATGTATCTAGCAGAGCTTCCTCATGTCTATGATGCCGTCCTTAAAGGTAACCTATAAAAGCATTTATTCTTATGGATTTTAATAAATATTTATATAAATAAACACATTGTTGCAAGTATTTCAACTAATATAATAGTTTACGTACTTGAATGAAGATATTGTCAATCAAATCCTTGATTAATTATTTGTTTTGTAACTAAGAAATTAAGGATTAATTTGTGGGTGGATAATGAAACTGAAACAGAGCAAAGGCAGATTGCAGAGTCAAAAGCAGCAGGAGAGCTGTTGAACTGGGCGGATATACAAAAGATGAAATATTCATGGAGCGTGGCATGTGAAGTTATGCGATTGTTGCCACCAAATTCCGGGACTTTTAGGGAAGCCATTTCCGACTTCGTCTATGAAGGATATCTGATTCCAAAAGGAATGAAGGTAACATAAAATATATTTCATTTATAATTTAAGGAATCTTTATTTACACTCCAAAAAAAAAAGTCATAATTCACTCATTAAAGAGCAATACATTACATTTTTATAAAAGAGAAGTACAATATAATTGTTTTTTAGGGACAATAAGAACTCACTGAGTAATAATATTATGTCACTGGAGTATTGCCAAGTACAACGGGTGGATATTTATTGATACTATATACTCAACACGTGGAAACTTTTAACATCGTGGTCCACCCATACTACAGAATTAAGATGGATGGATTAGCAACATATTGACCGTATACTAGGGCGACAGATATTGGACTGAATGATATTGGCTTAATTTAAATTATCTTTTCTTGTGGCTTTAATTTTTAATTAATTTGTATATGTACGTATGCATGGATGGATGGATGCAGCTGAACTGGAACGTGCATTCGACACATAAAAACCCAGAGTACTTCCCAGATCCAGAAAAGTTTGATCCGTCGAGGTTTGAGGGACAAGGACCACCTCCTTACTCATTTGTTCCGTTTGGAGGAGGACCTCGGATGTGTCCAGGCAAAGAATATTCTCGATTCAAAATGTTGGTGTTCATGCACAACGTTGTAACCAGATACAGATGGGAGAAGGTTTTTCCTGACGAGAAATTCGTGTGGGACCCAGCGCTTGTTCCTACCAAAGGACTTCCAATTCGGGTTTTTCCTCACAATAAATCACAGTCCAACTAGCAGCGAATTCATGGATGGATGAACCTATGAATATTATATATGTATTGATCGATGCGATTGTATTTGGTTTTGCTGTTATGTGTGTGATTTCAAAATAAAAAGATAAAGACTATCTTTTTAATCTCAAAATGAAACTCATCAGTTATATACACCCAATATTTAATTTCTATCCATGAACGAACCCAATATTTAATTTTTTTAATCTCAAAAAATCCAAGGCGGCTGCTGAATGGGTGAAAATAAGCCGCCTTATCCATGAACGATTCATCGACTCGGATATTTTTTAGCAGGAATTAATTAGAGTCGCTCTCTATTTGTCTTGGTGCAGTTTTTTCCTGCTTGCTTCGCTTTCTAGCTGCTGCACGTTGGTCTAATTTTCCACATTTATGAGCCCAAGTTTGAGTCTAATTTCCCTTACTATTATGAGCCCAAGTTTGAGTCTAATTTTCCACATTTATGAGCTCAAGTTTGAGTCTAATTTCCCTTACTATTATGAGCTCAAGTTTGAGTCTAATTTTCCTTACTATTATGAGCCCAAGTTTGAGTCTAATTTCCCTTACTATTATGAGCCCAATTTTGAGTCTAATTTTCCACATTTATGGCCGCTGCCAAGCTTTGTTGGATGTTGACCACCTACGAATAAAGATTTTATTATATGGCACGCATATTTCTTCTTCTTCTTCTTTTTTATTTTATATTTTATCTTGTATGGAAATAAGAATACTTACGTCAAAGAAAGACAGCAAATGAAAGCCAGGTCAAACAAGACAGTCATAGAATACATTTTCCTTTTGGTGTGAAGTAAATTAAATATTTAAGGGTGCTGTTAAACGAATTTTAAAATTAATTGTGTACAAAATAAAACAAATGTAATTTTAATAATTACACCCTACTTATTATATTCAACCATAATCAAATGTAAGCGAAAAAATATACTTTCAAAAACATTAGACAACCATTGCAGAGTTTTGCAGGCCGTTTAATCCATAAGAGTTCCAACCTCCCACTCAATAAACATCATGTAGGATCACTGGAAACGTATGGTCAAAATTCAAATGCAAGGATCTCAATATAATTTTAAAGGATTATTCTCAGGTATCCTAGTGAAACAAAGAAATCAATAAGAATATAAAATATTTAAGGTAACCAATAATATCAAAGATCAGGAAAAGCACACTCACCATATGATGTTCACTGAACAGTATTCATCCTTGACATTTTGACCAATTAGACCTTGATCATAATAAGATGGGTTTAGTGGTCTGATAGTGTTCAGCTCATGAATGAGTTTGGTGTTATTTGATACCGTGTATTAGGTACTAGGGATATTTTTAATAGTTAAATAGGATATTAAGATGTACTTAAATCATATAGTGTACTCAATTAATTTTAATTAGGTTTCGTTTAACATCATCTATATTTAAACACAACACATATATACTAATATCTCTCGGTGGTGATTTTATACTCCTATAAACAAATTAATCATGATTTTTTTTTTATCATTATTTTATTTCTTTGGTTCACATAGTATAAGTAGCACACATTTGAACAACAACAAAAAAAAAAAAACAATGAGTGGCAAATACTGAAAGTCTAGGTCATATATGCGGAAAGGATATGTTTGCCTCTTTTTTTGGGAATTTCATACAAATCACAGTTTGACATATCTGTAAAAATAATGAATCAAAAGTATAAAAAGAAAAACTTATGCACACATGTCAAATTGCCATTGACAAGAATGTAGGAGTTCCTACTTACAGGAGAATGAGGGAAGTATTTTCCATGTGGTAATCTCCTTTTAAGTCAAAATTTTTAAAATAAAGGTTGGTGGACATCACATAGGGCTAAAGTCCATTTCATATCGAGTTTTATTATAATTTGGGCTCATATACTGGGTATTATAGTAAATCTCCCTAACTATTTTGTCTATTCAGATTATTTGTAAACAAAACACCACTCTAGGCTGTATAAATGTACAAAATTCCTTATGGTTTTAGCAAATTCCTTATGGTTTTAGCAATAAACAAAGGTTGAAGTTGATATACAAAGTATGATGCATACAATATGGTTGACAACCGTCATGAGCTAGCTCTTATATGGCATACATGTAATTATACCGAAACAAGGAAAATTACTGTTTTTAGTCATTTGAATGCCTAAGATGAACTTTACCTCTTTTTCTATGTCAGCTATATATGGACAGTTATATTCACTAGCGGACTCAGGAATTTTTCAACAGAAGTGCAATGTTTTGGCTAGTGTAGTCATGTTTAAAAAAGTATAGATTCACTCAAATAAAGCTAAACAAGATTTTCCTTGATTGTCATGACTCATAATGAATATTATTCTTCATTCAAAATTAATATTCAATTATATATGTACTGGAAAAATTAATATTCAATTTTCCATGTCAATTCTCCATAGGGTCCAAATTCTGCGTAATCTTCTTGAGTTCATATGGATGCACTCCACCACTCCAAACATCTCTCAATTAATTCATATGGGAGCCAATTGAAATTTTAAGTTTCAGGTTATTAACAAATATAGATGGATAGAGAGAGGGAACAAATTAATGAATTGTGGTGGGTTTTTATCTTTAAAGAAGGAATTTTTGAGGTTTGTGGGGAATGCCGGTGGCCTACGGGGGTGGAGTGACATGAAAGTGACCAGGTTGACAAACGCCACACGGCCAGTGGGCCATAGGGAAAAAAGGCCCACCCACGGCCCCATAGAAAACTACAGCCCTTATTCTTCTTTTTCATCATTTTTTTTTTTTTTTTTGCCTGGATTTAAAAAAAACAAACAAACAAATGTGTGCTGCGCACAAGTAGCTCAGCAAAGAACAGAAAAGAACAAGTCGCCCAGTCATTTAATCAAACATTTGGGGGGCAACTTCAAGATAGACCAAAGGGGCAACTTTCGGTGATTCCAAAACTTTTTTCGATGAGGAGAGATACAGCTGCACCTCCTAGCACCTCTGTAGGCCCGCCACGGATTATATTCGCTGGAATAGATAAGTGAGGCCACATACAACACCGAATGTAGTGGTTTTATGAATCCTCTTATGTTTTTAGTTCCTGATGAGCTAGGTCTTTAAGATATAAAATGGATTTTGCGTATTGTCTTGCAATAGTTGTGGTTATTATTTGTATCTTTTATTGTTTACAAGAGTCCTTTGTAAGGCTATGATCTTATAATGCCCTTTTATTAGTGAAATTGATGCGGCTAAAAAAAAAAAAAAAAAAAAGATGTGTTAAAAATACCCCTCTAAGGTATATAGATTTGAACAACAAAAAAATGTTACATAGAAATATATGTTGCATCCCTCTTTTTATTGTCAATGGGATATAGTCCAGTGAAAATGAGCCTTGACTTACAGACTAATGGTCTCAGATTCAAATTCATATGACATTTTGGTAGTATGTAAGAAACCCATTCTCCTTTGTAATTAGACTGCCCCTTGCATGCACATAAAAAAACATAATTCTGGCCAAAAATTAATTGGACAAAAAAAAAACAAACAGCACATAATTCCCCATGATTTTTTGCAATAAACAAATAGTTGAACGCTGGACTTGAAGGATAACTATCAATTTAGTTTGATATAATATTGGACAATCGACCAAGAAAAACAAGTTAACCGACCAACTTAATAAAAAAAAGTAGATGAACCTCTTATTTGTATGAAGTAGATGCGTTCACATCTTGGAACCTTAGATGCCTTCATCTCCCTCTATTCAGTTTATCAATTTTAGAGAAGACATCAATAGATTTTGCAGACAAATTCACCAACAGAATCTTCAGAACACCCTAAAAGGCCCATTTTGAGAAAACAAGGGGCCCCAATTTGTGTCCCGTATTACTGTTTTTTAAAATCTTAATTGGACGTTAATTACTTGCCACTCGTTGTTTCATCCTTATCTATAATACAATAATGCAACATATTAATCAGCTGCTTCTCCCACTGGTCTTGATTAAGATGCCATATTATCATCTTAAATTTTTAATCCATAAGTAGTTGAACAAATACAAGGACATATACGTTTTTTATTCCGATTCTTGCAAGTTCATAAATATTTCAATGTTAATAGACTTTACTCTCATTTAGATTTGAGAATTAGTAAACACTTCAATGTTCTTGTACTTAATTTTCATTGACCCCTATCCTTTTTCTTAGAAAATTAAGAATATTAACTTCTTTTCTTTTGCTAATTTGCCACCGTCTAAATCCTTAACATTTACTCCAATTTGCTGTTAAATTTAAAAGCAAATTGGTCATTTAAAATGTAAAAATAATTAAATATTGTAAAATAAAATAATATGAAATCTAAAATGAAAAACAAAAAACCATTTTAATAAACAAGCACCCCCTCTCTCTCTAGGAATTTGAAGTACACTCTGTCAACGCACTCCGACAAGTCTTCAATAAAATCAGGTGAGTCAGACTAGGCAAGTGTGAAAACGACGTGTTTCACATTGAGGGAGGTGAGGGCTCAGAGGTAGTGGATGAACTGGATGGAAGTTAAGAGGTCGTTGATTAAAGGGTAGAGGTGCTAGGTGGGGTGGGATTGATCGGACAGTTAGGGATAGGATGACGGATTGGACGACAAAAAAGGATGGGGCTTGCGAATGGGTCTTGGGAAAGGGGGTGGTTAGAGCATTCATAATGAGCTCTCTAAATCATCTTTTTAGACAAATTTTAGGGAGGAATCGTAAAAATGCAACTCCAACCACGCCCTATCCACATCTTAAAATAGGGAGTCATCTAGGAACTTCTAAATCTGAGAAGAGAGAAGGAACTCCTAGTGGCTCATTATAATTTAATGCTACTTTATTTAATGAGTATTTCAAACTTTTATTTAATACTAACTCTTTTTTATTTTATTTTTTAATAGAGATGAACCAATCAAAAAAGAGTTATAGCATTTATGACCCTCCAAATTATGGAGTATGGTTGGAGTTGAAATTTTTTAGAGAGCTCCTAAAATAGTTTTCTTATATTTTTAACTAAATTTTAGTTAAGAAAGAGAGTATCAGTGTGAATACTCTTAGGTTATATAGGGGAGAAAAAAACAAGGTGAGTGGTGGGGATAAGGTTTTTTTTTTTTTTCCTTTTTATTCTCTCTTGCTTCTATTTTTAAACATAAAATTGGATGAAATGTGGAGAATTTAAACGGCAAATTGCCAAAAAAAAAAAAATCATACCATTAATATATATATATATATATATATATTTTAAATAATAGGGGTCAATTGAAAGTTAGATATCAATCACCACTTTAGCCTTTCCAAAATGCCATTGTTAAGGGTAGAACCCCTATATAGGACCTGATGTGGACTCAGCCCCCCCCCCCTCTCTCTCTCTCTCTCTCCCACGTCAGACTCAGAGAGTTTGAAAACGACGTGTTTCACGTTAGGCGAGGTGAGGGCTTGGAGGTAGTTGCCATACTCAATGTAAGTCAAGAGGTCATTGATTAGAGCAACTCCACCCATTTGCCCTTAGCCATGGCAAGGGTGGAGCTAGGGCAGCCACTATTCACGTGAATAGTGGCTGTCCTTGCAAATAGTATTTTGTGTTTCCACCCATTGTCATGGCTAAGGGCAATTACTATTCATTTTTTTGTTTTTTTTCACAAATTTTTTAATAAAAATAATTAATTTAGATAATATTTTTGGGTTCGTACATATCAATATTTATTATAAAATTCATATCTCAATCGGATAAAATTTTGGTATTTATAGAAAAAAAAAAAAAAAAAAGTATTTTTTTGGTATTTTTTTAAAAAAAATTCAATTTTTTTCATTTTTTTATTGCACAAAAATTGGCTGCCGTTGGATTGGAGAAAAAAATCTGATCGGAGAGCCCAGAGTGCGACACGTGGACTTTTAGTGGTACTGTAGCGCCAGACACTGTAGCGGCACTGTAGCGATAACGTCAGCACTAAAACGAGGGCTGGAGCTCGGGCCAACCTTGCCCTGGGGCCAGCCCAGGTTGCTGGGTCCCACCTTGCGCTCAGGCTTGGGCTGCGCGCTGGAACACCTTTTTTTTTTTCTTTTCTCCCCTAGCCTCGGGCTGGGCTGTCCGCTGGAATTGGTCTTAGAGGTGGAGGTGGTGGGTGGAGATGGGATTGATCGGACGGTTGGAGATGGGATTACGGATCGAACGACGAAAGGGAATGGGAATTGCGAATGGGGGTTGGTGGCATAACTGGGTCTGCGTCTATAGGTGATGGGGATAGGGTTTTTCTTATTCGTTTTTATTCTTTGTTTCTTCATCTTTAAGATCAATTGAAAGTTAGTTACAAATCACCAGCTTAGCCTTATCAAAATGCCCTTGTCAAGGGCAGAGCCACATAGGACCAGAGGTGCCCCCCTCCCCACAAAGTTAATAAAATATTGTGTAGATGGGCTCTCACTAACTCGATTATCAGAAGAAAAATCGAAACGCACCTAGTCCAACCCACCACATTAGCCAATTCCTTCCATATTCAATAATCATAATCTTGAAAATAGTTTAACATCTATATTTTTTTTTTTAATGTTCATTGATAATTTTTTGGCTTCATTTTTATTAATTTTCTTTACGTATGTGGCTATTATGTTATATTTCTATTGTTGAGATATTAGTTTCTGAAAACATTCTAAAACCTAAAGAACTATTTTGTTAAGTGCCCAATTTATTTTGTATTATTTGACTTTTTATCTATATTAAATGTGTTTTCTTCTTATTTCAGGGGTTTCTCTGTCTAATTTTGAGTTGAAGTGGGGTGCCTCTCAAGAGTTTCTTTATTATTATTTTATGGGTTCTTTCTCTATGCTCTCTACTAGTTTCTGTTATTGGTTTGTCTTGTCATTTTTGCAGGTGTCAAAGGACTATGAGCTTGCTTCATATAGAAAGTTTATTTTGACAATTTGAGATGTTCTGTGGCCTTCTCCTGTGTGTTGTGTTGTTGGTTTCTATTTGGGATTTTCTGTTTTGTAACGGTCTTTGTTATTTTATGTTGAACTCTCTTGTTATTCCACGACATATGTGACACTAGTCTTTCTTACCTTAGGATTTGTCCCATGTGATTTTCTTAGGAAGGTTTTAATAAGGTTACTGTTTGCATGCCGGTGTTTGTATGCCTCTTTGGCTTATCAATAAAATCTTTTTTTTTTAATTAAAATTTTAAAATTTAAAATTTTTAAAAATTAAAAATAAAATCTGCAATGGGAGTGCATGTTAATGTAATAATAAAATTGCCCTCATGTTTTACGCTTAATAAATTAACTCAATCTGAAGAAAAGTGAGGGAAACTGATACAAGATAATCTCGGGGTGGGCTAGTGAGTAGTCCAATACATACGCTGATACAAGAAAATCTAGAATTGGGGCTTCACATTTCACTGGTCACATTCACATATCAACATACACAAGTAGAACCACTTCAACTTAATAATTGGGGCTAATTTAATTATTCTAGGACGTTGACAATGAATTACAAGTTTGGATCAAGTAAAGCAAGAGGTAAATCATGCACATATTGCAGTTTTATACCTACTTGACTAGTGCAAGGTCACTAGTCATCTACATAAAATAAATAATTACAAACTTTTGACTATATCGTTAACTGGTCTTCCTTTCGAAATACAAGTTTTTACTCTTACTTCACTGGTGTCCTCTTACTAGTCAACTGTACTAAAATTATGAGCATGTGTTTTGGCTGATTCATTTTAACTCCCATGTGATTTTGTTTCTTTTTCAACTATGAGTTGATCACTTAGGCTGTGTTTGGTATGCCTCATTGAACTGGACTATGCTAAATAGCACTTGAAATTTATATTTGGTAAAAGAGGAGACTAACTTAAATGAGATTGTATAGTCCAAGAGTAAAAAAACACCAAACTCACTCGTGCAATACAATGAGGATGAAACGTGGTTCGCAAAATAGCGAGCGTGCTATTTTGAATGCATGAGTCTGACCAATCCAATCGCAAGGCCAAATCTCTCTCTCTCTCTCTCTCTCTCTCTCTCTCTCTCCCGCCACCAATCCAATTGCAAGACCAAATCCATATCCAAGCTTCAAGAATCTGCTGATAGGGATAAGTTTCAGGATCTGTTGTTCGCGATAATGAGGACGTTTATGGAGGCTTAGAACAATGACAACAAGGCCACAAGATAGGAGGCTCTCGAGTTGTTGATCGAATTGGCCAGGACCGAGCCCAGGTTCCTCAAGTGGCAAAGAGATAATGGGTTGGGGAGGGGCGGATATGTGGGGGTTAAGTCTTGGTCGGGGAGGGTCAATGTGGGTGGTGGGTTGATGGTAGATTTTTGGGGGTTGATTCAAGGTCGGGGAGAGAGAGAGAGAGAGAGAGAGAGAGAGAGAGAGAGAGAGAGAGAGAGAGAGAGAGAGAGAGAGAATGAGGTTTTTTTTAATTTTATAATATTTTTAAAGATTTTTAAATTTTTATTTTCACACATGAGCCCTAATTAAATACCCCTGATTAAATTTAAATATTTTTTAGGTCAAAATCTCTAATTACATTTAAATATTACAAGAATTATTTTTTTGACATAGGTCTTTATTATTTTTACAATCTAGCTTCTTAGTCCGACACAACACCAAACGTAAGTCAGTACTTAATCCAACTTAAGTCAATCCGAGTTAATCCAAGACAGTTCCAAGATTTGGTCCAATCCTCCGTACTAAACGACCCTTAATATTATGTCTTATTCGTCTAACTGTACTAAAATTGGCTTGCCCAATTTTAGCAAAACCATTAGTGTTTGCTCTTGGTGGATAACACTCTTATTACATTGCTTTTTGACCTAATTTTCGAGAGAGTGTTCACAGTATGAAAATGAATTTTCAAAGTTTTTATCTATAAAATCTATCTGTTTTAAAATCTGTTTTTTTTCAACTTTGCATATCATTCATATAATCATTTTTAAATTATGTTTTTTCAACTTTGCAATTTGTATCGACTCCTTTTAAAATGTCATGTGATGAATTTATGATAATGATGTGTTGTTAATCTGTTGAACACCTTCAGTTACATTTTCAATATGCTTTTAACTGGAGAAAAAAAAAATTGTGCAAGATATGGGGGCTGAAGCCCAATCCGATCACAAGAGGATTAGATTGGCTTAAGCTGCTTTTTGGATGAAGAATCATAAATCGATATATATGAATTGGGTTACGGGTTGAGATCAAACCGATTCAATTAACCCGTGCTCACCCTTACTTATAACTCTTTGAATAACATTGACACCAACGAACTAAAATTATATAAAAAAAATCTATTTTCTCATTGCAATTTGAAAACTGTCCATAACTATTAGTAATACAGTATATAAATTAAGATTTATCATTGCTAACACATGTAAAACTCTCTTTTTTATGTATCCATCAAATTTCATTAAGATTAGATTGCATCTAATTTGAAATCATTTGGTTAAGGACATTCAAAGTTAGCATGTGAGAAATACTATTGAAACCGAAAGTTAGAGCTAATGCTTTGGGTAGTTGTAGACTGCAGTAGGTTATGGTGGCAGCAGTGTCGGTGGAGCAGAAAGTCTCTGCAATTTGACCTGCCTTCCCTTGGGGCTTTCTGAGCAAGCAGGGCATCAAAGTAAGGCCTTATTCCATGCACGAGGGGTGCCTTTAATTTCCATTTTGGATCTTTCTAAAAAAAGCCTATTTCTACAATTCACTCTACGGAAAAAAACAAAATTGCATAATGTGACTAGAAAAAATGCCCTGGCTTTACCCATTTTTACAGCAAGGTAATAAGGTGGGTAGTAAATTTACAGAGGGACTAATTTGTTTGTGAAAGGGACTTTGTTTATTTTTTTTAGGTATCAGATGAAAGTGACATTGTTGAAATAATAATGATCATGCCTTATACACGCCATGGGGTCAGAAATGTCTAACCAGCACGTTATGTCAAGAATGAGGACAGACATTATTACTCCTAAAATAAGTGATTGCGCGGGAAGATAGGTTATGGCGATAAATTAAGATCTTTAGTCTCACTCACACTAATTAATACAAATATTCTTAATCACTCGAATTATATAAACTAGAGCTTTTAATTAATATTGTGAACAAAATCATTTGACTAATGTAAAAGAGTAATACTAGATAGGGAGACCATATTCACAGACGGCCTAATTATGCGTTGCAAAAAGCTGTTCTTCTTGGTATTTTTTCTTAGAAAAATATTGTATCACCGTAGCTATATAAATCTTCCACTGCAATAGTTTATTTCCCAAAAATTATAGATCTCATAATTCATCATACCTTGGCCTGGCACACATATATATACTTTCTATCACCCTTATAAGATTCCTTAAAGATTGTATGTGACATATAATCCATGCATTAGGGTCCAATAATATACCCTGGACCTGGAGCACATGACGAGGACATGGAGAAAAATCCAGCAACAAGAATTGCATTATAGAATATATTCATCACATAGATCAAAAATTCAATGATGGTAACCTAAAGCCCTGAAATTTCAAAAAAAAGGAAAAAAAAAAAAAAAAAAAGGGCAAAAAGGACCCCAGCCATCATGTTCATGTGAAAAAGCAGAGTTAGGACAAAAGCTATGGACAAATTTTTACTGTGTGGTTGATCTATGTAGCCGAGCAGTGGGTCTGTAGCCCCATCAACATTTGTACCTTTGAAAAATATATTGGGCAATAGATATTGTTGTCCCAAGAAAAGGAGAGGTCCCCAAGCCAGCCTTTTCTGATTGATTGCCTCCAAACAGGGTCATGGGGTGTGTGACAGAGGACAGACAAGACTGTGGAGGTTGACACACAAACAATATTGCATAATGTAATGTGGATATAAATTATGGGGTTTGGTCATTCATTTTTGCTTCATGGGTAGTGCTGTTGATTTGGGAAATAATAATAATATGGGGGAGTTCAAGCACTTGGTGATTGTTAAGTTCAAGGAAGATGTGGTTGTGGATGATATTCTGAAAGGGCTGGAGAATTTGGTTGCTGAGATTGATGCTGTTAAGTCCTTTGAATGGTAAGCGTTTCTTTAGACTAATGTTCTTTTGTCAGATATTTTATATTTAATATGTTATGTTGCGAGACTGTCATTTTAGAAAACATTTCTACGCATGATATAGCTAATTAGAAAACAATTTAGACCCCAACAGGCATTCCATTTCCAATTGATACTCTCATACTAGACAAAACAATGTGTTTCAGGGGACAGGATCTGGAAAGCCAAGAGCTGCTTAGGCAGGGATTTACCCATGTCTTCTTGATGACATTCGACAAGAAGGATGATTATGCTGTGTTTCAGAGCCACCCTAAACATCAAGAATTTTCAGCAATATTTTCAACAGTTATAGAAAAGCTTGTGCTGCTTGATTTTCCACCTACTCTTGTCAAGACACCACCCAAGGCAGCACCACCAGAAGCACCACCAGAGGCACCACCAGCATGATCTAGATGTGCTTCAAAATTGCAAATCTATGTACTCCATCAAAACAGAATATGATGTATGCTGTTGCTTGTGTGTTTTTTCCTTAATTAATGTTTGCTTACTGTTTAATTATGGGATAAGTCCATGAGTTTTAATGTAATTTTCAACTTGTGTGGAAATATATATATTATGGTCATTTTGCCCTTCATGAGGATCATGAAGACATGAAGACATGTAGTTTAATTTCTGGGATTTGGTTTCTATCCACTTCGCTAATATAAATATGGCAAAAGGTGTTAGATATATGTACTTTTTGACTTCCAGTCGTGGATGGTTCGAGCAATGGAACAACTACTTGCTATGATCAAAATTCAAAGGCCCCATGTTAACAATTTTGTCTGCCACAATATCTTGTCAAGAGAGAGATATTTTGAAAGAGTAAAAAAAAAAAAAATAAATGAAGAAAACATTAGCAAAAATAAATTTCCTGCTGAAAGCTCATCAAGGTGCCATTTTGTTTTGGGGAACTAGTAAAAGTTTTACGGTTCATGCCCTCATCGTATGCAAGATCTTAAGGTAAACTCCAAATACATACAACAATTACCCGCAAACCATAATTATGGCTCATATTCATTTGTGAGTCATAATTTACGATGAAAAAACATATAGCTATGATGATCTATCAGAATCATATAACTTTACCAACAGTAGGGATAGACAGGAGGAGATCAAGCAGAATCTAAAGGGTGGAGAAAAGTCATATTCCCTTGGGCCACTGGAAAGGAAAGGGGAACTGCAAAAGGAAAATACATATCCCTGTTAAGATGCCAAAAGTCCACAAAAGCCATCAAGAGATATATTCCTCCGCAGATTAAAAGTTGATTCCCTGTTATCTTGTTCTTCTCTGTTTCCTTTTAATTCTAGTGGGAAACAAAATAACTCCAATAATGCAGTTCATTTGAAAATGCAGACAAACAAGAAACTCTGCATCCTACATCCTTTCCTTCTGCTACTCAATTTCTGGTTAGCAACTTCAATTCCTCAAGATGCTTCAACAAGCATTTGTGACAAATTCAAGATTCAAACACCCTTTTCAAATCCAAATTCAACTGCATTATCCCGTTTAAATCGAACAGTCATCTGCAAATCTCAGAAACTATACCATAGTAATAGAACCTCCAACAGCCTCTTCCCAGTCTCCTACACTAACTACAAATGTAAAAGTCTGATCATCTCCAACCCTTCTTCTTCTTCACTCCACCATGTCTCTCCCTTAAACCTCTCCAACTCACTTTTACTCTACAACTGCTCAAACAAAACACCCTCATCATCATCACTGTTTCAAAACTTCACCTGCTTACATGCATGTGGACTTGCATCCTCATCTTGCTTACTAGTTGATGATGTCACAAAGCTTGACGTGGGATTTCATCCAAGAGATTTGAATTGCTCATGTTACAGCAGGGTGCAGAAGAGATCTTTAGATGGGAGCTATGAAGCACATAAGTTGAGAACAAGAGTTTCTTTTGACATCCCTGACCACATTCCCAATATCTGCGACGAGTGTCAAAAGCCTAATGGCAATTGTGCTGCTGGGTTGAAGTGCATATGCCACCCTAAAGAGTGCAGTAAGTTTCCCTATTCCATAACCTCTGAATATGTTTATATATAAATTATATATGAGATCTATCAATTATTTCAAAAATAGTAAGACTTGGTGTTTCCAATGGGTTTTGCAGAAAACAAAGTCATATCAAGGGCTGGATCCATCAATGCTTTGGGTAACATCCTGGTCTCTTTGCTTTCTCTTGTAGCACAAATGGTTTTGGCAGACAATCCCTGATGCAAGGAAATTATTAAGACATAATATATTGGTCTTGTTTTTCTTTTATTTGTAGCTGTTCAAAGGATCTTATTACTTTTAGATTTTTCTTGTGACAGCATTATGTATTATAGAGAAACATGATATCAATTATAATTCAACAGAAATTGAGAATAAAATGAATCTTAAAGAAAATTACAGCCTTTATGATTTTCTGTAAGATACAATCTGTTTCACATGAACCTAATCAAGATCAAGGATGGCGCTATGCTAAAAATACTTGAAATGACAGAAAATAAGAGAAAAGAGAATTATATTCAAAACTCAACAGCATAATCCTGGAAATGCAAAATGTGACCTTTGCGAAAAGCTACAAGGACGCAATCAGATGGAGATGATACACACGCTACCGAAGTTTAATCAGTTACTTTCCAAGAACAAAAACCAAGACTCATCTCTCCCTTAATTTTCTAACTAGTGGCAATACAGGAAACAGAAATTTACCCGCAAAATCTTTAGTACTTGTAATCCTTCACATGAAGACTCTCCGAAGCACCATCTCCCAATGCAGCATCCCCTTTGTAGGTACCCAAAGTAGCTTCTGAATTAGCTTTGCACCTACCAAGGAAGGCAACTCGTGCCTTCTCCACATTTTCATCCTTTCCAGCCCATGATTTCAGAGTGCTTTGCTGCAGAGCCCGGCCAAAAGAGAACGAAAGTGACCAGGGTTTCTTGGTATTTAGCTTATTCATAGCATTCAAGTTGAGGGTAGCTTCCTCCTCACTCTGCCCACCAGAAAGAAACACCACGGCAGGAACAGCTGGAGGAACCGTTCGCTGCAATGCCCTTACGGTATGATAAGCCACCACCTCAGGTGAAACCTTCTTGGCATCTGAACCTGGGGTAACCATGTTTGGCTTCAAAAGAGTACCCTCGAGAATGGCATGGTGTTCATTCAGCGCTTTGTAGCAAGCAGCGAGGACACGCTCGGTCACATCTGCGCACTGCTCAATGTCATGAGATCCATCAACCAGTATCTCTGGCTCAACAATTGGTACCAAGCCATTCTCCTGGCAAATGACAGCATAGCGAGCCAAGCCATTGGCATTCTCATGTATAGCAAGTTGGGATGGCTCATTTGGGCCAATCTTGAGCACAGCACGCCACTTAGCGAAGCGGGCTCCAGCTTCATAGTACTCCTGGCAGCGCTGGGCAAGACCATCAAGACCCTGAGTTGTGGTCTCACCATTAGTTCCAGCAAGCTCAACAGTGCCCTTGTCCACTTTGATCCCAGGGAGGACCCCTCCTTCCTTGAGGACATCAACAAAGGGTTTTTCACCAACTGTTTTCTGGTAAAGGGTTTCCTCAAACAGGATTACACCACTGAGATATTGAAGTGCACCCGGGGCGCAAAAGAGGAGCTCACGCAGGGCTCGCCTGTTGGACTCATTGTTCTCGACATTTATACTTGATAGACGCTTGCCGATTGTTCCAGTTGATTCATCTGCGGCTAGGATTCCCTTCCCGGGGGTACCAATGTAGGCAGCATTGGCTACAAGTTCATCTGTAATACATGAATAATGTTATTTAGGGTCTCCCTAAATAAGCTATGGTATTAAAAGCAAGAGCATTTGAATCTGCGTCTCATATGCTACTTGACATGAAGCCACTAATTCTTAAGAAGAACATACAAACACCGATCTCCACATCTTGAGGAATATATGAATGCCAAATTATTAAACAAAAGTACAAAACAAATCAAACCAAACACAGTATGCCTTTTGTTATTACATTTTTTATTTTCATTCCTTGAACAAAATAATTGAATTTAATACCCTTACTGATCACCACCTTCGTAACTAAGAGTAATTTCAAATTAAAAATGAAGAAAACAACAATGAACTGGACAGAGAAGGAAAAAGAAAAGAACAAAACCCATGTAAACAAAAAAAGAAGAAACGGAAAATGAGGGAGAGAACGAGAGGCAATGCAAGTACCGTGATACTTTCCCTTGAAGCAGGACATGGCTCGTTGGTATTCTAGTCGAGAGAGAAAGAGAAAGATATAGAGAAGCAGAAGGCGCAGAAGCAGAAAGATAGTAACTCTGGGGTTGGGCTATTTCAAGATTTAATTGCGAGAGAAAGTGTTAATGGCTGATGACTAGGACCATGCAAGTGACGCACGAATGCAGTGGTGGATGTTGATGCCGGAAGAGATTGCAACGCTTTAGGTTGTTTCTTTGACTGTTCTTTGTCCTTCTTTCTTCATTTGTTTTGTGGTATATACGAGAAGAAGCATTGGGAGATATTTACGGATGGATGGAAATCACAGAAAATTATGGCATACCCTTTTATTTTGGATCGGGCTCCTCTCTGCTCTGACTTCATGGGAGTGATATGTGTGGTAACAGAATCGGTAGATGTATGAAGCTGAAGTTCATAGCCAAAATATAATGGAACGCAAAGTTATTAAAACTCGAATCTGAAGTTTTAAGCTGAAGTTCATAGCCATCGATAGTAAAATTTAAAATTATGAACTTGAAGTTCAAAATCAAAACTATATTGACAATGTTCTAACATTCTATTATCACATTGAACTGGAAGTTCTTTAATTTATTAATTCACTTAGCTGCTTAAGTTTTGGGAGTGTATTCAATTAAAATTTTAATGAATTTTAAAGAAGTTAGAACTTTATGGATTTTATTTGACTTTCATAATGGATTTTAAAGAAGTATCTACTTTGATGTTGATGACGGTAGTAGAGGTGGTGGTGGTGGGGATGGTAAAGGCATTCATGGTGGTCAGGAGAGTGGTGATAATGACCATGTCAAGTGGTGGCAATGGTGGCAGTGGTGGTGGTGGTTGGTGGTGATGGCGGTGACGGCGGTTACAGTTGTGGTCGTGGCAGTGGTGGTAGGTGGTGGTGACGTAGGGGTGGCGGTGGTGGTGGTGGTGGTAGTGGGTGTAGTTCGGTAGAGCGGATGGTGGTAGTGGTAGTGTTGGTGGTGGTGATGGTGGCTGCGGAAACAATGGTGATAGTCATGACAAAATGGTGGTGGTAGAAATGATGAAATCATATCTTAAGAATAAAAATAATATATCTATCAAAAGACTCAAATCAAACCTAAAGTTTTAGTAAATGCATCTTCTTTATGTTCCTTAATTTGTTTGGGCCTAATATTTGCGAGCTTAAGTGCTTATCAAGTTTAGTTTAATTCGTGGCTTTGGGCTTGATTTTGTTTTGTCTTATCAAGAACCCATTTGAAGTTTCAGTTTCAATAAGAATTGTGAATTAATATTACTTTAAGCATACGTTGACAGGACCCGAATCAAATTCCGCTTTGGAATTCGAGTCGAACCCTATGCGTGTCCGACACTTGGCGAATGTCGGGCACAAAAGACCTATTTGCCCTTTTTCTTAAAATTTTGATCTTGACTTCTACCGAAATTTCGGCAGAATCTCCCCTATATTTTGCTCAATCCCAAAACTTACACCTGTCAAACAAGCATAAATATCCAACAACCAACAGCCAGCACTTCAATAAACTTGTCAACAGTTCCATTCCCTATCTAGGGCAATATATCAGAGCAATTTTGATATCTTATGGATCACTTAATTGTTTTACATACCAACACTTTTGAACCAGAAGGCACGGAAGTCAAGATGGCCCGGTGGTGGATGTCTTGTGCACGCTACAGCCTGGGGGCGCAAAACAGTTGAAAGTGTGAGTGGACCAAAAATAAAGGTTCATAAAATATCTAAGAATATACTAACCCCCATTGTAAGAATAGTGAAATAAATCTAAACACGTAGTCTGCATTTAAAGCATACTAAACTCAAGGCATTATATGTAAATCATATTCGAACTCGATACTTCTCGCATAAAAGCAAAGAAATCAGATACCGTTGAGTAAAACTGAATATCTAAATTATCTTTGAAACATATTAAAATCAACGCAGTTACATATTTATAGAAATATATGCAATCGTTTTCAAAAGCAATAAAACTTGCATGAAAACATTGGAATCCAAATTCGCATAAAAGCACTGAAATCAAACCTGTATAAAAGCAATGTACTCAAAACTTGAATTAAACACTGCAATCAATCAAAACTACCACTCGGATGTACCCCTGTAATTCCGTCAATTCCCCTGGCAGGTCTCGGCGACACAAAGTCTATCCGAGCCGCAAACTGGCAGGATATAGGGGACTATAGTCAGCCTGATCCGCTGGCAGGTCTCGGTGACACAAAGTCAACTCGAGCCGCTCTGGCAGGATTCAGGGGACCGTAGTCAGCCTGATCCGCAATCCTGGCAGGTCTCGGGGACACAAAGTCAGCCGAGCCGCAAATCCTGGCAGGTCTCGGGACACCAAGTCTGCCGAGCCGCAAATCCTGGCACTCACGGTCCGAGCGTCCCCGAAACTCGTGAGGCAATGTCAAGTGCACTGACAGAACTGTAAATAGACTGGATGTCCGTAGACATCGGTCCATCTGAGGGTAATCACCAAAAACGGGTACATGGTGGTCTTAAAAATATAATATCTTAGAAAGAATCTGCTAAATAACTGCATTTCGGTAGATCTGAAATGAAACTGCTATTTCTTCTAGTAAAAGTCTCAAACTCTGCTTTTATCACTTTTTAGCATGCTCAACTAAGCAGCATAGAAATAAAAATACTTTACGGCATAAATCATACTCGGAAAATATTCCATAAAACTTATTCAAGTTCAAGTAATGAAATTTATTCATAGAAACGCATTTATGAAAACTCATTTATATAGAATCATATAAAATCATTTATATAAACTCATTTATATAACTCATTTATGTAAAATCATTTATGGAAGAAAGTCCACTCACTCCTGGTCCGAGCTTGCTAAACCTCCTGACGATCTCTCCTGCGGGCCTGTCTGGTCCCGGATGCCTGGGTAAACCATCATGAATATTTAATTAATAAAACTGATCGGGGTAACCTTTTAAGTAAAACCCTGACCCCCGACTTCTAGAAGTGCGTGCACTAACTTTAAAGTCATTTTTCTGCCCACTTAGGCATTTTAGATATTTAAAATCGTCTGAAAAGACTCGAGTCTTTACTAAGCGATAAACTTCCACCTTGGTCGATAACGAACCCTGTGGGGTTCACGACCTCCAATGACCAATCTAAAAGTTCTTCTAAGTTCCTCACCTTTAAGGAACCACATCCTGCAAGTTTGGTCTGAAACTGATGATCGGATTGACCACGATCGTGAAATCATACAATTTCCAAACCCTAGCCCCAGGGTTCGTGATTTCGGAGTATCCGGGACTCCAATTCACAATCCGTCGAATCCTACACGATTCTAAAATTATTTGGAACAACATATCCAAAATTGAGCGCGATCCAACGGTTCGGTAATATTGAACCCGGAAATCGCACAATATGGAAAATCCGTTCGGGGCTCAAACGGAATCCAAATTGAGATCCGCAAAATCCTACGCGCTCGTGACAACATAAGGATTGCAACAAGACACAGTGCCACTGCACCACCCTCGTCCACGAGCTCCAGCACGCGCCGGCAGCGATGGGTGTCTAAAGCGATTTTGGCTCGCCGGAAAAACTTCAAACCATGGCTCCAAACTCCTACCCTAGGTAAAACACCATATTTGGAGCCACTTTTGTTCTTGGACCTACCCCAAAAAGTGACTGGAAGTGGCCGAAAATAGAGGCCGAAAATCGGCTGAAACTTCAAGTTCAAAAATCCGATGGCTACACTACAAATCGATCTAATCCGACCCAACAGGCAGCTAGAAAAGCTCGAGAGGTTCAAGATCCATACCTGGGTCTACGGGAATGGTGGCCGGAGGAGGGAGATCGGAGGCTTTGAAGTTTCTGTGAGTTCCCGTCGTTCTTTCGCAGTTTCCGACCAGCACAGGTCGTCGGCGGACGGGGGATCGGTCGGGAAAGGTAGGGGACTCGACGGCGGTTCCATCGCCACCGGTCCCGTGGCCGGTGGTGCCCTGAGGCGGCGCCAACAAGCTCTGGAAGGCGGCGGCCCGTTTTTCCGCGAGAGAGAGAGGCTGGCTGGTTTTATAGATCCAACTTCGAGATATTTACGGTTATGCCACTGAGAATCTTTTGACCATAACTATTTTGTTACAACTCCGATTCGGGCCCACTACGTGTCTATGAACTCGTTTCGCCGTGCTCTACGCAATGGCGCAAGCGGAATTGTTAAATTCCTTCTCGATCAAAAAGTCACATTTTTCTTCATAAAATATCACGAGGGCAAAATTGTCTTTTTGCAAAATAAAATATTCCTTCATTATGAATTTTTGGTTTGGGATATTACATACGTACTCTAAATTAATCTAACCTACAAGCATAGGGCCTTGAATTTGGGTGCAAGAGGGCAGCTCACTGTCCTAGCCAATTGAACTCACTCACTTCTAGTAAAATTTGGATTGAAGAAAGTCAAGAAATGAATCCTATTTTGCTTAGGATTATGGATATAAAGGATATGCAAGGAGATCGTAGCTCAAGTGGTCCTTGCACCTGAAATCCTAAGTTCGAATCATCCATCCTCTAATAGCAATTGTATTATAAAATTTATAAATAAATAAAAAAGATGCAAAGGATATTGTTTTTTTAAAAAAGATTCTTTTACAAGCTACACGCTAAGTAATATATAAAGGGGGCCTTGTACAATATTTCGACTCACGCCCTTCACAACAATTCTACATATTTTTTATAAGCTTTTCAGATATCGATTCTTAGACTTAAATCTGAGTATATAATCAAAGATTTTCAAGCCCCCAAGGTTATTCTCTCATAATTTATATATATATTTCTCTTACAATTTGAGATGCAGTACCGACGACCTAATGCTCTGTAAGTGTTGCACTTTATAAAGTCTTTGTAGCCTTTTTTTATTGAGAATCAACAAATCTATTTAGTCATGTTTAAGTCAAGCCATAATTGTAGGATCTGCTCTTGTGCAATCTTTCCATTATTCTGATTGTAATCAATTGCAAGATTTTAGGCACAAGTTTAGTTAACTTTACCTGTACAACTTTTCCTTTCTTGTATTTAAGATTTGTATATGCTTGCTAAAATATCAATGAAAACACGAGAAATTTCTCTGCAAGTTCTTCTCTTTTACCAATTTAAACATTTTTCTTGTGTGTATTGTTTGTTGGTGTAGGTAGCTTGATACGAGCTATGATGTGTAAGTCCCACATCAGATAATAATCTACAATTCAAATATAGGTAGTTAATTTCTAATTGCACTAACACCTTTTAAGTTAAAACCCCACACCTAGAGATTCATTAGGCCTAATTCCAATATATTGTGTATTGGATCTAGCTAGTTAAAGGTAAGGACAATATTTCTGCATGGTTTGGAGGATAACTTGTTGAAATTTCTTAATGATTTTTTAATTGACATTTGTGTGCAACAATTTTTTATTTTTTTTTCATACACAGATTGGTTATTGGTGGTAGCAATGGAGCTTATTGGGTTGGGAGGGAGAAGGGGGAAGGGGAGGACAAGAAGCTTATTTTTGTACTGAATATACTAATATTTAATTTTCTTAAATAAAAACATTAAAAATTTTATGAATTTGATGGTGATTGTCATTGCATGCTAATTGATGATGAATTTTAGTTCTAAAAAAATAAATTTATGACATTAAGTTACGTCAAATTATTACTTTTAGTACCTATTTGACATTGCTTATTTGGGGTGATAAGTGATTTTTAAAAAAATTTGGCCAGCCTGTTTACTATGAGAAAACCACTTATTGTTAAAAATTGTTGTGAGAGAAAGCTATAAGGGAAAGCAACTAATAAGATGCTTTCATTTCCTGATTATACGGGAATTAGTTTCGAAGATGCCCTAGGTTTAATGATTATGCGAGAATCACTTTTTGATTATGCGGGAATTGTACCAACAACACTTTTAACAAAAAGTTTACCAAATGCCAAGCTATTTTCTCTCACAGCAAATCTGACAGCGATTATTTTCACAGCATAGCCATACCAATCTAGCCCTTAGTATTTTCATATTAGATTATGTGACGGCCCAAATTTAAGTTTTGTACAGCCCTCAAAATGTCAGGGTCAGCCTGATTTGGTACCATATAAGATAATACAATAATAATCTACAGTTCAAATATAGGTCCACTCCTAATTACGTCGATGTCTTTTAAATTAAAATCCCACATATAGAGGTCCATTGGGCCTAATCCCACCTAAGGTATTGGTGCATAATTTGAACATATAATAGACTCCTATTGCCCCGTTAGTACAACATTCTCACGAGCTGGGATACTCTTTGTCAAGCTGAGTACAACTTATTTGGAGTTGGTGAGCCTCCACTAATCAAGAATTTCAAGTAGTAGTAGACTTGTGATGTGATAGAAGTTGTAGAAAATCAAATTAAGATGAACGGAGACAAGATGAATCAGTTAGTGTAGGGTCAAATTCGGTTGGCAATTAGGTTTTGATGAAGAAATGGTAGGTAAAGACTAAAAGGAGAAAAGCTTGAACAAAGAAATAAGAGCAAGATTGAAAAAATATATATTGGTCAAGATGACGCAGGGAAATGAAATATTTGGTAAAAACGCATAATGGTATTCGACATGCGCAATAGCTGGAACTCATTCTTGAGTCTGCTAATCATATAGTGATGATATCTTTCAATTTCTTGGTGAGTTGGTTGTTTAAGATGTTGAATTTATTTTGCTTATTGTCTTGCCGTGGTTGTATTTATTATTTGTATCTTATTTTATTGTTTGCAAGAACCTTTTGTAGGACTACGTTCTTTATTTTCTCTGTATCTTGTATTGCCCTTTCATTATGAAATTGCTACGAAACGAATATACGTTTGGAGTTTCTAATTGATGTGGTAGTGTTTTATTCGTTTCTTTGAGTTCTATTCAAAGCTTCATCTATCTTTAATAATTAAATATTGTCATGTTATTCACGATATGTCACTTTAATAACAAAAATTTGAGAATGAAAAAAAATCTTCTAAAGTATATCATTGCGGTAGGAAATGTGATGCATCCAACGTTAATATATGAAGACGGAATGGACCACTCCATTTCAGCAGTGAGTTATTAATTTGGTCACAAGATCAAACACTATCGGCTAGTGGATTTAAAATGGTATTGACGCTAGGTATAATTTTCTTGAATATTTTTATTTATTTTGCTCAAATAAAGGGTGTGGGTGGTTAAAGGTGGACTCAGATGTGTTTATTTGCATTTAAAATCTTTTTATATGCACCTAAATAATAATAATAAGTCTATCACAAGGCAAACGGCGCATGCAATAAATCGAAAATAATGTGGTCCTCAAAGAAGAGAAAACTTTGTCTTTCATACAACACTCAAGAAAAGTTTGCTCCTGGATCATATTTGTAGTTAGGTCGTGAGGCAAAATCACAGTTCAAAACAAATATATTTTTAAGTTACAATATTTGAAAATTGACTTTAGTTTTTATGGTGATCCATGTGAGGGGGCGTGTAGAATGATGTATAATCCCACCTCAAAAACTCGACAAAATTAAATACAATACATAATTAGTGATTCCACTACTTGGTAGGCTACTAGTTTGTCATTCTGAAATATAACATTTTCAGATCTTCATCACGATCAAACTCCATGAAAATCGGAGTTTTAAAAAATATTTTCAACAATAACTGCAGTGAATTATTCAGTCGTAGATATGTAGCTAGGGATGACAATTGAGTTGCTTTGTGTTATGTTCCTTCTTTTGTTGCATTTGTTATCTTGTGTTTAGGTGAAATGATTTTCTGTTCTTTGATAATGTTCATGTTTAACATGAAATCAAGCTAAAACTCATCACTTATAGAAAATCCGCTTGATCTAAATGCTAGAAAATCAAGAAAAGAAATCCTCAAATAATTTTGTAAAGAATCATATGATGCATTAACAAAACAATTTAAAGAAAAAAATTCGACTAAGGGTAGCCTAAAGACATTATTTATCTCGATAATATATTATATATATATATTTATTTATTTATTTATATTATCTTTTAGCATTTTGGTCTTTCTTCTTTGTGCAATATGGCCGGCCATAAAGAAAGCAGTATGGGAAGTTAGTAACTTTTTCACATATAAAAAGCAGTCATCTCGTCTCGTTATAATTTGAAGAGCTCATAATGCTCATCTAAAAGTCAGGGTCGCCTGTATAAATTAAATGATTGAACTCTATTTTAGCAAAAGCCAAAATATTAATTTGATAAATAATAAAATAAAATGGCCCAATAATAATATAATGTATCGGATAAAAGGGATGACAAAGTTTTGATTACGATATAAAAATGGGAGATTCACTATTATACCCAATATGGGGGCCTAAATTATAAAAATACCCTATATAAAATGGACTTTAGAAACACACCCAAAGCCCATTTACAACATAACAAAAAAGCTTTTAACTTCTTATAAATTACAAAACTGCCATCAATTTCTTAAAACAAGCCCAACCCCAAAATCTCATAAAAATACCCAAAGCACTCAATAGGGCATCAAAGTAATTTAATAATCAATATTAAATTCAATAAGGCTAACTATCATTTTTTGGGTTTTTTTTGGGTTTGTTTATAGGAATTCAATTGTGTAGGGTTTATTTATAATATTAGTGCTAGAAATGAGTATATCACTAAATATCTCTATAAAAATTGCAAGGACCTATATCGAACAGCCCTTCTTATATCCTTAATGTTTTGATGCAAATCAGCAAATGGGAATTTCTAACAATGCAAAGTATTTCTTCTTTTATCACAAAATGCATGGCTGGTATTAGTAGATCCACTCATGCTTGTATATATTGTAGAGTACCTTATATTGTATTTTATTTTTGTCTAGTTTTCAATATGTGATTTTATGTTTTTCAACGCTCCTTTTGAAGTGGGATTATCACATAGTGGGATACACATGTAGCCAATTCCACCTCATTTTTTAAATTTTTAAATTTTATTATTATTAAAGGCAGAGTATATTTTGAGCTCAGTAAATCGAGCCCAACATGTGAATACAACTTACATGAGTGACTTAAGATGGTTTTTGGACATGAATGACTTAAGCTGGTAAATAAATTAAGGACTAACGATATTTCACACCATCGACGTTTAGCGTGCATATCAAAATGGGCCTCGATGTTTCAATTTCTTCAATTTGATGCCCAATATTTCAAAATCTAATCAATTTACATCAACCGTTAAATTGACCTTCTGGTCAAACGTTAAATGCTAATGCGGCGGGACACACCACATATCTTGACTACCTAAACCAAATTGTCCACGTGAAGGGCATTTCTAGAAGAAGAAAAAAATATTTCGCACTCAGACTTGGCACCTATTCCAAGGCCGTCGCTCCAATACCCAACGATTGGACAATGAAATCGAACCAAAAAAAAAAAAAAAGGAACAAAATTCAGGAACTCAACATTTCTAAGTTTTCAACTGAGATTGAGAGAGGGTTTAACCTCGATGATATGAAATGTCGTTAGTCCATAAATTAACTAGTGCTTCATCTAGTGATGTTTTTATTCCCCAAGGCCATCTCCAATTGACAGGGGCCAATTGTCAAATTTTGGCAATAGAGTCTATATGGAGCCCCTGACGCATGAATAGGGCATGGCAAAATATCAATCCAGTCAATATCTTGGGTGAAATAGCAGTCCATATTTTGTCTGGACTGAAATTTGGTGGAGCCCACTCACACAACCCACTTCCCCATGTACAAAGTCAGTTTTGTGGACCCATTAGAGTTAAACTATTTTTAAACAATTTAATAAGGCTATAGATTCAAAATTTGAGTCTGAATGATTGGGAGAAAAACTGTTTAAATTTAAACAATACATGAATAGTTGTATTCTGAAAGGTAAAAATATGAATTTAACCCCTTTAACATTGAAAATAGCCTAACTATAAAAGAGATTTCAAATTCCAACTCTTATTGATGATACCATAATAGTTAAAGAAGTATAATACTCTTGTTTTTGTAGAGGGCCCAACATTAACCTTAATGTAGTTGCAAAATTATGTTGGAGATGCTCTCCATGAATACAATTGCAACTTTACCATGAGAGTCTACAAACTTTGTCAGAGCATGATTGGCTTTAGAATTCAATGAAAAGCAGCTCCCATCCAACAACCGCCCTCACCAATATTCTACATACACACGTACGCACCCTGCCATCTAGCTAGGCAGCCTGGCTGCTTATTACTTTATTGGGTTCTTTCCTGATGTATTAGATTATAGTATTGTACCTGTATGCTACACTTTACATATTTTCTTTTTGGGGCAAAATTACATTTGAAGTTCAATATAGCGCTAATGCATGACGCAATGTCAGCTGCGGTATGTTAATCTAGTTCGTAGAAATTAGCAGCTGACATTGCCCTGTTACGCATTCACACGTGACTGATGCTATCACAATTCATCGCCTCTAGTCTGTACTGTAGGTCATCTTCCCCGAGAAGGACTCTTTTTATGGTGCTTTGGGAAGACATACAATCACTGGATTCTGCTAGTGGACCAAACAATTGTTTTAAGACAGAGGTGGACCATGCATTTTTACTAGCTGTGGGTCTAAAATGAAGGGACGCCACCCGAATATTTTGTTTGCATACGTTTGGAGTTTTGGTCTTATCCTAGTAACTATTCAAAATCGACTTGCCCATTCTTACATTACTTAATGTTTTTCTTTTGGTCTGAATTTTATATCAGGTGTGCTTGTTGTGCTTTCGTCACGAGATTTGAATTCAAAACATCATCTAATAAAGTGGAGACAACTATCATCTAGTGAATTCAAATTTATAATCTCCTCTAATAAAATGACGACTAACTATCACAATTACCAAATAGTCAATTGAGTATTTGTTTTAAATCCTATTGGGATATTTGTTTTGTCAAGCTTTAAGTCAGACGAACAACTTATCCCAATGACTTTTGCTATCTCTATGATAAGTAATTTTAATTGAAATGTTGTTGTCAATCATTGAGAAACAAAAACAAGATTTGTCGTTGAACTGTTTTGTTTGCCCAACTCAAATGGTTACTTCACAATCACAATCTATATCAAGCCAAGAGTGATGGAGATCAATCTTTTTCTTGGCTTGTTAATAAATAAGCGTGTGAATGAGCTGGCTTCTTGAAATAAAGGATCAGTAGGATTTTCCCTGACAAGTCAAGGCCAAGGTGGGGAAAGTATGATATGATAAATTAAAAGTTAAATACTAGAAAAAAGGATCTTGTTTTTGTTTTCATTCATAAAATCTCAAAAAAGAAAAGAAATTAATTTCCTTTAATTTTGCTTTTTTTTTTCTTTTTAAATACAAACGATAGTATAAACTACAAGAAATTGAAAGTTTCTCACATATACATTTCCAAAATGGTTTGAGGGTTCAAACCTGAAAGCACTCGTCTATAAATAAATGCCCTTTTACATTGGGCAAAACCCTCGTTGGCAATTTTTCTTCTAAATGAACAATAAAAGCAAGCAGTAATCTTGCATAATCCTACAAAACAATATATTCCAATCAATCAACTTTTTTCCGTGTTTTATAAGATGTACTTGTCAAATGAGGCTGAACATAATTGGGGGGATTCTCAACTTTATTTGATTTGATCCTTACAAGCCTAAAAAGCAATGATAATTGATACCCAAAATTCCCACTTCCCCATTCATCAAATTTTAATTGATATCTCTTAGTATCTTTTTCCTTTGCCTTTCCAATTATTTGAACCTTCTACAGTCACCCCTCTATTCTAACTCATTTGCTAACACTCTGCAATACCTTATTCTAATTTGCAAAATTGATCAGCAGTATTATTGAGAGAGAGAGAGAGATCGAGATCAAAACATGTCAAATTCAGCTATCTATCTACAATAATATTCCTGAGACAATGATCAAAATGAATTAGTATCTATTCCTCTTTTGAAAGGAAGTTTAGAAAAATAGTAATAACAAGCATAAATTTCAAGAATTAACCCCAAAAAAATTAAAAATGTAATGACCAAATTTCATTATGAGCTCTTACAGGCATAGATCAACAAGGAGAATTCAACTCTGTCCTGCTCCTTCTGCACCAACTTCTCTTCCAACCACAGCCTGCTATCCATTCCACTTCTTGTTCTGAACATGAACACTGCATACCTTGATGAAGGATTGAAGAACCAGTTATGAACATCCCACATCAGATCAACCACCAACCCATCTAAAAAAATTGTCTGATTGCCTCTAAAATTCCACTGCAGCCTCTTTACGCGAATGACCGTCTTTGTGTCGATGGAAACTGATAAAACCGGATGCTTTAAGCCATCATTTTCTCCACTGCATCTGATCAAAATGTCATGTACAATGCCTGTGTCACTGAATTGAGCCTTGGTGGAATAAATGTCATTTCCTGAACAATGCTCTTGCCTTGAAACCAAAGAAACCTTAGCAACAGGGGTTGCACTAGTCTTGAACTTCTTGGCTACAGCTTCTTCAGCCATGTCACCTAGAATTAGGCCTATTTCTGAGTCAACCATGACCAGGATATAAAAAGCATCAACTGGTTCGGGACCACTAGTATCATACTTAGCTTTGGACAGATCCCAAAAGATTTCCATCTTCGAATTATCCGATTCGAGGACTTTGGTGCCTTTCTTCTTCCGGAACAGACGCGAATTCATGTTCAATTTGAAGCATGCTGTTGGATCATCACCAAACTTAATGGTTAAGCCCTGTGCATAGTGGTTTTTGCACCAGGAGACTGTGACCAAGAACTGCTTTTTAGTGGAGAGAGTGATTTTGTAGACACATGAGACTGCATTTTGGACAGAAGGAGTTAACTTTGGAGAAACACAAGCAGTGTTTGCATAGCTAGAACATGAAGGATGAGAAATATTTACTGCATTTTCACTGAAACAAGAAACTTTGTCTCTCATTGTGTAAATAATATAATTCTCTGAGCAAAAACAAAACCTGCAGCAGGCACTACTTTTGAGAGAGAGAGAGAGAGAGAGAGAGAGAGAGAGAGAGAGAGAGAGAGAGAGAGAGATCTACAGGGTTTGGAGAAATGGATCTGTCTGGTTTTTGGCTTGGCTTCTTCTAAGAAATGAATGAGATTATGAAGGCTTTTGAACTGTTTTTGTTTCTTCAGATTTTCCAAATGGGAAAGTTTTAGAGGTTGAGAATGAGAAGCAAGAAAGGATATGAATTTAATATGATTCTCTCTTCATTGTCTCACCTTAAAATCTGCATCTTACGAGAAGGGAAAGAGGTGGAAGATTGAGACAGAAACCTTCATGCTTGCCTTCTTTATCTCCCTTGCCAGTTCATATGAGACATAAAAAAATAAAAAGAAAAATAAAGGAAAGGCTAACAAAGGAGTTGGACCTGGTCTGCTACCATCACTATTTGTAACAGGATCATGGCTGCTTTTAATTCCTTACATTGGGTTTTGTGAATTAAATATAAGATGTAAGAAAAAGGGCAAAAGACAGGTAACTAGATTTTCATGTTGCCTAATTTATAGATTAATTACTTTTTCAATTTTCTCACAACCAATTATGACTATGTAGAGATATTTGGAAAAGCATCAACAATTAAAACAAAATATTTCAATGAAAAAATTTCTAGTAAGAAAACATTTTTGTGTGAACAATATGTATACAAAGAAAGTCAAGTAAGTGGTAATGACAGTCAATTTTGGAGATCAGAAATTGATCATATCTTGGTGGATATATGTGAGGGAATATATTTCCCAGTTTATTTTTTCCATTTTTAATTTTTTTTTTAAACCAAAGATGAGATGGGCATGCAGTGGGATGATTATGATGGTGAATGTTGACCCACAAAATAAATTGAGTCTGGAGACCCACCAACTCCTGCTCCCAACACACCTATAATTAAAAGTTTCCTTTATTATTTTCTTTTCTATTTCTTATTGACTAAAATTTTAAAACTAAACAAAGGAAAGGGTCTCCTGTGACTTTTTAAATAAGCTCAGCTTATGCAGATTATCATGTGGTGCTAGTTGGGAAGAGGGATTAGGAACATTAAGTTAATAGGAACCCTATCACATGAACCCCTATTTATGGGTGAGCAGCTCCTCCTTTGTCCTTCCTAAGTACTGGTATGGATTATTAAATGGCATGAACTGTTTTAGACCAAAAGAACTAGCTATGATTAGACTTTGAAACTTATAAATGAAAGGAAAAGGGAGAAAGAGATAGGTCATTTTGTTTAGAACATGCAGGTATTGATTATGCAGCTATTAGGTTATGATATTATCATCATTGTGTTAATTACACCTATTAATATCATAAAGGAATCTTGCCTATCAATCTAAACCATTATTCTTCTTTTTTTCTTTTTTTGAGAAATCATGGGATTGCATTCATAATTCAACCAAAAAGGTCACTAGTTACAAAGGATATTACAATAACCGAGCGATCTGACATCAAAATTAAGACAATCTGGACTCCTCCACTAACGATCACGCATAATCGAAGAAAATTTGGTATAGGCATCCCAACTAAGATTGCAAACTCAGAACAACCAAAGAGATATAAAGCTTAAAAAAACCAAGCCATAACAATACAAATGAAACTCTCACAAAACAGAAGCGGAAAGCTCTCACAAAACAGAGGTAAAAAAACTCTCACAAAATGATAGGTTGAAAACTACACAAAACTCAAAAAGTCTCTATGACTTATTCCGAACATGAAGAAACAGCAAAAAGGATGGCAGTAGAGATCTGACACCGAAACGCAGATGGAGATCTGATGACAAGACATATCCGCATGTGATGAGTGAAGGAAAATCATAGCAAAATAAAGACAAATATGGGAACCTTCTGTCTCTGAAAATAGGGGAGGAAGAGAGAAGGGAGAAGGGGAGAAGGGGAGAAGGGGAGAGGGGAGGAAGAACATTGGCTTCCTCTCTCCTCAAAGTGGAAAAGGCTCTACAGTGTTTTTTGGGAGAGAGGGAGAGCTAGGGTTTTTAATTGGAATCTAAACCATTCTTCGAATGAACATCTTTGTTTCAAGTTAGGAAAATGGTTGAATTTACCAGTGGTGTGAAATAATGACGTTGAATATTGAGAATGAAAATATGGATATTGTCGTCTTTGATATTAATACGTCATTACGTTATGCATATTGACAATTTAATAACACAACATATTATGTAGCATGCTCTACAAATTCACAATGCATATGAATAATATTTTTTGGTACAAGCGTGACACACTTTTGAGGTAGGACCCCAGATGCTATGGTCTTAGGGCATGTTCATCATTGCCAAGCACACATGCTTGAATTGAATATTGTGAAAAGAAGACTGAATCTGCTAGCTGATCATGAAAATTTGGAATGTCATGCGAATTTCCTGTAACCAACTTTGTACTTGATATCCATTAACGTCCCCTCACTATGTACCAATTTTCTTGTAACAAGCTTACTTTCTAGTTTCTGTTTGTAAAATTATTGTCAAACACATCAAATATATTCTTTTGGCATATTTACTTTTTCTTTCCTAGCAATGTTCAATACCATGGCCCATATTTCATCATTCAGGTTGTGCTATGCATTAGAAGATGTTCCAAGTTCGATTCTCTCCTCTTCAAACGTTAAAAAAAAAGAAGAAGTTATAATTAATTTCTTATTGTGTTATTTCCAGCTAATGCTGTGCGTGTTCAGAAGGCAGCCGGCATGTATGTACCTAATGTTAGGCAATTAACTGAAAGTGTATATTATGGTGGAAAATTCTGACCAAGATAAAGTATTAGGGTAGTGAGCTTTGGAGCTGTAAATTTCTCAAAACATACTTTAGATTTACTAATTATATAGGTATGTAGACCCTATGTAGCCTAACCTTTCGGCTAGGAGGATAAATCCCAAGAATGGACAACAAATGATAAAGTCCTTCCTTTCAGATTTGTAATTTTTTGGTTCTTCCAGTTAATGAGAACTTTTTTTTCAGAGATAATAAACATTAAAAATAAATTAAATTAAAAAAATAAAAAAAAACTAAACATGGAACTTTTAAATCCAAAATAGATTGAAGTTTTTTATATATTATTTTTTATTTATTTATAGAATTAGTAATAGTTATTATTGATGAACAAATAAAAATACAAATGATTAAATATTTTATGAAAAAAGTTTGACTTCTTAAAATTGAGGAGGCTCCTCCTCAAAACAAATGGAGTTTTGACACTTGTCAAATTTCTTTAATATTTTTTTCTTTTGAATTCCTTGAATCTCTTTTTTTTTTTTGTTGAAATTTAATAAGCGTCAAAATCTCATTTGTTGTGAGGATGCATTCTTCTTCAATTTTAAGGAGAGAAGTCATGAGCATTTATTTATGCTTGCATGATCCTTGTGAGTCGAGGTCAAGCTTAAAGACATACTCTAACTAAGTATAGATCTAGAGACACCTTTCATTAGACCCGACATAATTTTGAATATAAAAAAATTAAACAAAGGATTCTCACGGTTTTAATCTATTTCAAATCATAAATCTCATCTTAAATTCTCCCCTCCAAACACACATTAAAAGACTTTAGAAAATATGCCGCTTTTCAAGTTCAAATATCAACACCACCTAAATCAGCGGCCGCCAACGTGTGAGCACCGCTGGGTGAAAAAGGAAAACAGATGTCACAGAAAAAGAAAAAAAAAAAAAGATCTCTCTCTTTTTGGCCTCACATAACAAAAACTTATACCAGTCTCTCCATGATGAACCATTGAAAATCATTTTGGAATATTATTTCTCATGACATATGCCTGAAGCTGCAGATACTGTTTTGAATGTGGACCACTTGTTTTGTTCAAACGAATTAGGCAATGGAGGAAAATTGGAAGAAGACCAACTTGGCCAGGTCATGGATTAACCTTCACTTAAAACTTCAACCCTAAATTATTTTTGTTTGGAAATTGGAAGGCAACTTGCAATTTGTTAAGGTGTCAGCTTCAACTGTTTTGAATATTATAGGGAAGTTGCAGGCCTAGAAATTTATTAAAAAGAAAAAATAAGGGTTGGGACTTGCTTGCCCATTTGTTTATTTGTTATCAAAATTCTGCTGACCTCAGTGAACGTTGTCGTTTTGCTAGGTTTATGATCATGGCAAATAAATTTTTAAAACGCATGTGTAAGTGATGAGAAAGGGTCAAAAGACAGAGAGACAGATAGCTCTACACCGACAAGATAGCAGTTTAGAGATCGTCATTTCATATTAATGGTTGGTTGTTTAAGAGAGCTAATCGTGTTTCCAACTTCATCAAGGGACACACGACTTTGCAAATTTATTCAGTTTTATAGATTCGTACATGATCATTGAATGTGCTTCACTTTCGAACAATTTTCTGTGAGCTGAGCTCTATTATGTATTGGCGAGTCAAGTGAGATTGTGTATATTTTATTATTGAGAAATGGTTTATTCGAACTGAGAGTCTCTTTTAATAAATTGAAAATAATTATCATTGGACTAATAGTTCGTTACGTGCAAAACATTCAACATGCACTCTAAAAAAATTCCATGAATTAGTGCAAATGGTTTGTAATTTATGTTTAATTCAGTCGAAAAGTAGGATAAAATTTGAATTTTTGTTATTGGTATGGAGATGAAGTGCACTATCACTTAAGCTAAAAGCTCCAATATGTATGATTTAAGATATAATAAATATTCTTTGTGAGTATCATCAACTGCAAACATATCCTTGAAGTGTATATGGCATTCAGGGGTGGGCAAAAAAGGTTCAATCCTTCAAACCAGCCGAATCAAACTAATCCGACCGTCTCTCTAACCAAACTACGTACATTATTTAACAGTTGATTAGTTTGATCTCAGCTTAGAAGTGAAATCAATTCAAACTGTACTCATCCCTATAGCTTTGTATGCAATACTACCCAATTATATATATATATATATATATATATCCCTTTTATTGAGGAATTTTTCAAATAATTTTATTTAAGGGACTTAGAGTATCTTATGAATTTTTTTTTCTAACGATCCAAACAATCTATTTTTTAAGTATACATTCATAGATCATCCTTACAGAAAATTAGATAAATCGGAAACTGTTTCGACATCTAACTGTATCATACAAAATCAATGAACACGGTGCTTCAAGAACGTACTAAAATTTTAATAATTTAATTGAGTGATCAAATGATATCGGATTCAAGTAATTTTTTGTAGAGATGATATTTGAATGAATATCTACAAAATAGATAGTTTGGATTAGTAAAATACAATACGGAGTGAGTCTTATAAAGGTGTCTCTCAAATAAGCTTATTTAAAAGATTCCTCAACTGAAGCTCCATATATATATATATATATATGTTTGTCGTGTTGCTTGGAGTCAAGGGCAGGAACTTGCTCATAGTGATAGAGGAAGGCTAAATGTCAATTAATGAAGGTGGTTTAGAGATTAATTAACTATATCAAATAATCACATTTTCCAGAAAATGGCTCCGCTTTATTAATCTGTACAACAAATGGATAGCACCAATTGTTTGATCTGGACGGCACAAATTAAGACCCCTCCGGATTATGAACAAGACTTTTCGCCCTATATATCAATTTGCTTGGTGATTATGACAAGCCATTTGCTCCAAAAATAAAAAGAGTGGAAGTAAATCCTTCTCATTCCCTTCTCAATCTTCTTTCTCATTCCCTTCTCAATCTTCTTTCTCTTCAGTCTTTTCGCAATCACACAAGTGGGCTAGTTCAATTTTTGGCCAGTTATTATTTTATTAACATAAAGTTTAATGTGACATCTCTTTTGCTAATTAAATAAAGGCATGTGAAAACTTAGGCTTCCAAGCTATAGTCAATATATATATATATATATATATAGAAATTCTTCAATGGGGATGTTCGGACGTTATTATCGTGTGGACGCTATATATTTTCTACTATCTCTCTTTACTTTTTTCCCTTTTACAGTGACCTTCGTACGATAATAACGTTTGAATGAGATAATAGCTTTTATATATATATATATATATTATTAAACATTATAATAAAAATAATGGCAGTGTATCTGGGTAAGTCAAAGATATTGCACGTAAGCAAGCACCCATTAAAGTTTGTGGATTCTTGGAAGTTGTTGAAACTCCATCTTCTTGTAAACACTATAGATTAACACGTGAAAATGACACTTAAAATTCCCATTCAATTCCTCCTTCTGCATATCAGAATAATAATGTCAGAAAATATTGGCCACATTTGTCTGCACATAGGTCGGTACTAATTTTTATTTTATTTTTATAAATATAAAATGTAGATGTGTTGATAGACCAAACGTAATTATAGGGAGTATTTGTAGTAAGCCTTTCTATTCTTTGGGGAAGAAGCGTTTTTGGTTCAAATCTGTGCTGTCTGCAGAAAGGTTATAGATCTTAGACAAGATGTTAAATTCTGGCAAAAACAAGTCCTGTGCCAAAAACTGAAGCTCCCTGGTTATAGCGGAAATGCTATAATGAGGGGGTGTGGGAGGGGTTTAATCCCACTATCCAATTCATTGTAGGCTAGCATCTCTCTGGTTATAGATATATAATCATACACACCCGAACACACACGAAAATTCAGTGTTCAGATTAAGCCTGAACGGATTGTGTAGATAAAGGGTGGACTTGTTGAAAAATGAGTTACGTTCGTGTTAACCCGTGGAATCCGTTAGTGACCCGTTAAGAAATGAAGTTATTGTAATTTATTTTATTTTAAAGCTATTGCCTATGTAATTTGGACATTTTCTTTAAGTGTTTCTTACGTAGGATGTTTGGATAAAGAGCTTATTTTGTAAAAATACGTTTTATTTAAGCTTTTTGTTGAAAGTAAAAAATACTGTAGTTAGAATTCTTAACGGATCAAACAGGGCCGTATCATGTTACCCGTTAATCTTGCGGGTCGTGTTCGTGTTTTGATTTTTCTACGCTTTAGCTTAACAAGTGTTCATGTCAACACCGTAAAAAACCAGGTTGTGTCAGACAAGACCCGAAAACGAAAAAAACAACCCGTTTGCCAGGTCTTCCTGGCTGCTTCAAAGTTGCTCTCTGTTTCAAATGTGTAAGGAGGAATATATAGTAGAGGAGTAGCTTGAAGCTATGTTTGATCGCTGCATGGTTAAAATGAAGGGCTAATACCGCGGTGATTGAGGTCCTGGACGATGATACTTTCCAAACCTCCTAGCTAAATTTCCAAAAGTTCAATCCCTGAAGACAACCAATGCTTAGGAAGTAAGAACGTTAGCAAACAGATGGGCAGAGTCAGCAACTTGTTAACACTAAGCAACAGCTAAGCAGGAATTAGTTGGTAGTTTGGCGGCAATGAGAAAGTATTCTGGGGAACAAGGATTTGCCACAAGAATAAGTAAGAGCGTAGCATACCATCTACAGAACCTATGAAATAAAACCTAACAGTTGCTATATATATATACTACTAAAACATTGAATTATATGTTTCTAACATATAAAACCTGTATTGAAACCCAATCCAATTAATGTGCCTACATACCATGTAAAAGATTTTTGGATCACCTAAGTTTCTGATTTCTAAAATCAGAAACTGAAAAAGATCATCCATATCAACCCAAGCCAAAAACAAGTCAATCTAATTTGATACAAAAAATACGCCCAGAAAAAAAAGAAGCTCCGACTCTGAAGCAACGCTTCTGTTTTGTGTTTAAAAGCGGCTCAACAGAGTTGCACTAGTATCCCACCACACTGTCTCCAACAAACTAAAATGACAATTGTTTCTCAACCAAATTTTGCTTTGCACAATTAGTCGATAACTTTACCTGCCTAATAAGCACACAGATAGGTCTCCTTCAGAGAGATCTCTCATTCTAAAATTTCTCACACAAATCAATTGTATGAAAAGGAGACAAAGATCATTTATCAAATCAGAAGACTCAAAAATACCAAATTTATGTAATTGCATACCCACCAATATCTTTTAGCTCTGTTTCTAGTTCCAAACTTGATCTAGCCAGTCAAATATTCTGACTCTATGGATTCCCAAAATATTTTAAAGGACTTTGGTTGTTAAGGCTAGCTAACAAGTATCTAACAAACTTGTACACTAACCACTCATGTTAACTGAACGCAGGATTTAATTCACCTAGACTGAAATATCATAACAAATTTCAAAATTGTGGACATAATGTTGGTGCCTGTTTAGTAAAACAATTCAGATCTAGCTTTTAGCATTCCATCAGGATCCCTTCTAGTAATTTCTTTTCCCAAAAAGAAACTGTCCATTGTCACGCATCTGATCTCATCTTTTAGTCACTACTTCGATACAAATATCCAATGTGACATGTCTTCAAAGTTGAAGATTTCAGGAGATGTCATGTGAAATTGAACTAACATGACATTACTACAAATTATTTAATGTGAAATTACATCATCTCACTCATGACTGTTAAATTGAACTAATCATGTAACAACGTAGAAGTATTTCATGAGATGCCAAAGATTGCTATTTAATTCAAAACAAACATGTTTCAGCAGTTAACATTAAAAACAAGCATTCTGACTTCCGAAAGAAACTTATCAGCAAATTCAAGAGCAAAGGAAGAACTCTGGATCTCTGCTAGTATTCACTCCTAGATAGGACTGAGATAATTCACAAATCTACCTGTCACCAGAGGGGGGAGAAAAACATACAACGATCAGGTAAATCCCAATAACAACTAATAATTGCATCATACATCTATGCACATACATCAGGTATCATTTCTATCTGATTTTTTTTTCCTTTGGTTATACAACTGATGCTTGGTTGAATAAACCACAAATTTTTCCCTCAAACTTTAGCTTATGCTCAGTTTTTCCCTTAAATTCCTTGTTCACATTAGCGCCCAATTTTCAAACTTCTGAACAGAACTATTTGTAACAGATTTACTAACGACATTTCTGGCCACATTTCTCACAAAGCCGAGACACGCCTATGCAAGTAGGTCCCACCTCTGTCAGAGATGTAGCCATTTAACGCAGTACATATAACATTACTTCTAACCTTTACCCAGTTTAGACAATTTGATCAGCCAAAGGGTAAAAAGTGCTGATTCATGATTATTGCATTGTTCAAAATTTAACCTTGTCTATTTTCCTTGCTCAGACTTTAACCTTGTTAATTAGCAATTTACATTAGGTAATTATAATGAAATTAAGGAAACCAAGAGAGCCAAAATTATATGGGTGGAGATCATAATTAACAAACGATAAGCCCATAAATGAGAGGAAGATGTAAAGATGGATAAACAGAAAATGAAGAGACAACGAGGAAGAATGGAGACCTTCGGAGGAGGTGGCTAGGGCGGGGAGCTTGGAGATAAGGCAAGCAGAAGCAATGGCGCTGTGGAGGGGTTGAAGAGAGCTCAATTCTCGTCGCAACAGCCTGTCAAGTCTTTCATAGATAAGATTATTGCATGCATAAACATTTTCTAAAATATACCATCTCTGCTAAAGAAGAAGAAGAAGGAGAAGAAGCAGAAACTACCTTGAAGAAGGAGAGCGACTAGGCATGAAATTGGACTGAATCGAAGGGCATGGCGTTGCTGAAATTCTTGCTCTTGTTGTTGTCGTGGCTCTGCAAAACGCACGCAGGATTGTCGATCTTCCAGCGATCGAAGCTGACATTTTCTTTTCTCTCAGTCTCCGTGTTTCGTTTCCAAACCCTAAAACCTCTGCAAAACCCCCATTGCAGACACACAGTGTCGGATACCGAGCTCAATTTCAACTCCTGCTTCGGATTGGGCTAGTTGGATCAACTCGTATCATATTTGTGCCCACAATATTCTGTGGTCTTTAAGTGAAATTTCAACCGACATGGACGGGCCAGATATATTGGGCTTGATCATCAAAGTCACAGAACAGGCCTAGTTCGTAAACCCGTGTAAACAAAAGTGGAATATGTTTTGAAAACCCGTAGGTTTTTTTCTTTTCTTTATACAGGTGATATTGGCGGATGGGGAAATCAAATTTAGGATCTCAAGTGAGAAGTCAATGCTTTTAACCGCTTGAGCTACAAGTGGCTTGCATAAACTCATAGAGAGTTGGATGCAACCCTCCCCCTTCCCATTCTTTAAGCCTTTCTTTGTCACAAATGCAATAAAAGTACATGCGGCCATTTGATTTAGTATAGAATTCCACACTCCCATTTTGTACATTTGCACTCATTCCCTTTATTTTTATTATCAAGATCAGAAAACCAGAACATCGAGCTGCACCAGGAAAAAATCGTATTGACTAAAAGTCAACAAATCGACACCAAACAGGACCAGACTGGTTCAAATTGGTTTCGATGTCAATTTCACACCATACAAAATTGGACCAGACAGGCTATGTATTTTTTTTTATTTTTTAAAATATTTAAGTCCAATGCTAAATTTCTAATCCCAGAACTAATATTTCCCCAAGCCCAACTTCACACCACCTCTCTTTTTTAGGCTTAATCATCTTTCTTTGCATGAAATTGAGTAATTTGTGAATTTTTAAGCCTAAAAATTAAAATTTTAGTTGGAATTTTGTAAAAATAAAATAATTTGAAAAATATATACAAAGAAAAACATTCGGTCCAAAACTGGAAAAACCATAAACCCGCACCAAAATCCGTTTAAACCGAACCAACTAGTTTCATAAATTTTTTTCACGAAAACTGAACCGAACTGCACCAATTGAATAGTATCCGGACCGAACCCACCACTAGTTTTTATGCTTTAGTCTCTTTTTTATTTCTTTTCCTATATCACAAAATTGTAGTGTGAAAATTGCCACCCTTGATTTGTAACTAATTATTTTGTAGTAGTGATGTGCAAACACAAAATGGAGCATAATCAATTTTCAATCTTCATTTTGTTGCAGAGAAGGTTGGTCTCGGTTCCATGGCAGTTGAACTTATAAACTCGTGAGCACCTATACAGCTTTTGGCTTACAAGGCTTAAAGTTTACACCCAAGTTCTACCCTTTTCAACCCACAGAAATGCCACTTGAGCTAGGGTTGATGGACAAGATACCTATACAGTTTTACTTAAAGAGTTCATCAGCTAAACTAATTTATACTCAAGTTCAATTCCTTTTATGATTATGTATGTTCACATTGAAAACTCTTCATCGTCTAGTGTTGATCTGGTGATCGGGATTGACCATCTCCCCAAATGAGCCGTATAGTTTATGCACCGAATAACGCCTCTGCCATTAGGACCATCAGGAAAATCAATGACAGTGATGCTTCCTGCATCAAGATGAAATGATCCCAGCCATTCCTTTGTCAAATTCAGGCAGTGCCCCATCAAAGCTATGTGCAATGCTGGATGACCAACTGCAACAACAACTTTTTCTGACTTAGCTTCATCAGCTACTTCATTTAGCAGAGACTGCCAGGCCTTCTCAGATTGCTCCCACACAGCTCCCGTCAATTTATCCTCAAATTCATTCAGCCAACCAGGCTGAAGAGGTGGAATCTCCGTTTTACCCTGCAGAAAGAGACGAGAAAGTACTGGTAACCAAGCACACTGAAAAACAAAGTTATAAGACTAGCATGTTTACCTAGCCTTATGGACTTTCTTACACTAAATAAGAAAGAGGTGGAAACAGGCATGTTTGATGCTATGTGGTCTATTGTTTTATTCTGTTAGGTTCTAATCATACAATTGTCGTCCATGTCAGTTCAGCGCAGTTTAGGTTACTGCGGAGAACTGAAGCCAAAATTGAAGAATAACAAAACATATGATTGTTTTAGTTGACCTCATTCCCCAAAAACTGATGAGAGGACATAGATATTAAGATTGGCCAAGGCTGATAAGATACCAAAATATTTTTAAATTTCCTACAACACCCCTGGGATTTAAACAAGAAGCAGAAGTTCAAGTATGCCAAGTTTTAGATGTCTTGCCTCAGATGACCGCTGAAGAATGTCTTCAACATCAAGGTTCTCCATCTCTTTCGTCTCCACATAGCGTGGCACACAGTCAACACCCAAGCAATCTGCAGCTTCTTGCACCTACAATTGCGTTAAGCACTTAACTCTGGAGCAAAAACTCTTTTAAACTGAGGATTTAATCTCCAATTTGACATACTGAGTTGAGAACATCAAGGATGAGCTTACTTTGGAGATGACAGTTGCTGTTTCAACACAAGCTTTCTTTGGACTGCTAACTATAGAACTCACTTTCAAATCAAGCAGTAGCTCTGCAGTTTTCTGGGACTGTAATGTATCAGCCGAGACAACGTGAAATTCAGATCATATGACAATTTTATATGGAAATGTGAAAAGATAAAAAAAGTATATGCTGTACCTTTATTATCCCAAGCATGTCCATTGGTTGATCACCAGCCGAAGGAAAACCAGTCTGTTATCCATTGAAGGTGATAATTTAGAAACACAATATCTGTAACTATTTCCAGATACTGTTCAGAGTGCACAAATTTGTATGATTATCTGAACTGGGAAAGTTCTAGAGTCATGAATTCAGTTACGGTGCGTCTCAAAACGATAAACCCCCATACATGAGCTACTATATATATATATATTTCTTTATAGGTTCTGAACTATTGATTTGGCACTAGTTCAAGTCAAAATTTGTCATTTAGACATGTGTGAAGTTAGTACTCAGGAGCATTATAGATCTTATTAATTCCTCATTGTTCACCAGTCCAGCCAGAGTGAAGACAACTCAAACAAGAGCTCATAATTCCCCACAAATTGCAAAGAGAATCAGAGGAATACATAGCTTGACGGTTTTCCTTGGCAATCCAACCAAGTTATACTCAAACAAACCATTGATGAAAGAAGTGAGAACAATATAAACAAAAATTTCACAAGGAACTTTCAAATTATCTCCTCATACCTCTGCATTGCTCTGTGTGGATCCATGACAAACAAGTATGATCCGGTTGCTTGCTTTCCTTCCTCCTGAACTTCCAGCAGCAACAGGGGAACTTGGGGTCTGCATTAATATTGCAATACCATTTAGAGGACAGCATATCCAATTACACAACCTACATAACAACAAAACCTTCATGAACCACATAAATAAACTTAAATAACAGAGAGAGAGAGAGAGAGATATATATATATATATATATATATATTTTTTTTTTTGAGATGTTTGATCTCCATACTTCTGGCTCAAACCAGCAGTATATTCCCTAGTAAATAACATAATAGAGAAAGTAATCCCTATACCTGGTTCAGGCGATTGAGGCAAATATATGGTGATCCACCCTCAGCTCGTGGGATTAAGTCCAGCACACTTACACCACAATTGCTCTGAACTAAAGTCCTAAAATACTCAGTTCCCAGTCCTGATTTTTCAAAGGGAAAAAAGTAAGTTCAGAAGACATTTCAGATACATCTGCAAAAATTAGAATAGAGAGAAAGGGAAAGTACCAATGGCTGTTGCAACAAGAGCCTGATTAACAGCATTATGAGCAACCACAAGAACCGACCTGCTTTCATGCAAAAGTATTCTGGTCCAGCAGCTCCTAGCGCGTGCCCATAACTCTCTCACTGGATAATGACCATCAATATTAAAGTTTGCGGCATCTACCTGCCATTGATGAAAAGCTGCACCAAACTTTGCTTTTCCCTCATGCTTTAAGAGCCCCTAAAATCAGAATAGTATAGCAATCATAAGGCTATCTCCACCTCGTTTTGCGTCTAACTCGTGCTGATAAAATTCAAAAATTAAATGTGGAAGGAACATAGCAAATGGAACTCACTTGAAATGCATACAAGTCGATTTCCCTCAAATCAGAGTCCATAATCATTTCCTCTTTGCGAGTGCCCCATATAATTTCGGCTGTTCTCTTTGACCGTGTCAGGGGACTGCAACATGCAATGCATTTTGACAGGATTGAAATGCAAAAGAACATGTCTTAATAAGTGACAGTGAATAACTCTAAACTAAACTAATAGAATTTGCAAATGCTTTCATGAATTTATCTGGCGCAGTGATATATTTGGTATAAGCTAAAACGTGGATTAGTGGGAATGCTTGAGAATGTTGGGCCATTAAACTTTGTATTTTTATCAGCAACACTGTGTTGAGAGTATTTGAGCCACATTGAAAAGTTAAGGGACCTAGCCTGTGTTTATAAGGAGTTGGGCTTACCCCCCCCCCCCCCCCCCCCAATTGCCAATTGGTTTTGGGGTGGAACCTCAACTTCCTTTATGACATCAGAGCAAGGCTTCATGTGTTGGGCCCAACGGCCACACATGCTTCCACGCCACCCAATATGTGTTGTCCACGTGTTAGGCTTGAAAGTTTACTACACGTGCGAGGGCGTGTTGAGAGTATTTGTCCCACATTGAAAAGTCAAGGGACCAAACCTGGGTTTATAAGGAGTTGGGCTACTCCCCCCCTTGCCAATTGGTTTTGGGGTGGAACCTCAACTTCCTTCACATTGACCCTCCCTTGTGGTGGTGTTGCCTCTCACACCACGAGAGACCACAACATATAGAATTCAATACAAATCGGAAGGTTGAAGTTTCAGGGATTCAAAAACAAAAATAAAACAAAGCTGTAGAATGTGGAAAACAGTTATTTTATACACTAAACTAGAGCTCGACAACTCTAGTTTAGTACGATATCTATTTTCGTTAAGGCCAGACATGAGCAAGCCTTAATCAGGAGAAGTTGCAAGAGTAAGTGATGCATACTGTCCTCCTATATGCCAAGGCCCCAGGAAATGCTCTCTTTCAATTGGATTTTGTGTTCTTGATCATTACCTAATTTCATACTGAAAATTCCAGTTCACACAACACTGATGCACACTTATTTTAACTTCATAGACTCTTGCCCATTTGACACCTAACACCCCAATCATAACATTTAGTAATTATCAAGATAATTAATTATTAATTAGTTAATTTAATTAAAACAAACCTCAGATAAGTAATTAGCTTGAAAGTCAAAATTCTTAAGAATTTACCAAGGGAAATCGCAGAAGCGAACCTGGTGAAGCAGACTTCGAAAGAATCGTCGACGAGCATGAGGCGGGAAGTCTCGGCCTGAGACTCGCCTTTCTTGGTGAGCACAGAGAAATTGGAGCTCCCCTGGATCCTACCTTCCGCGTTCCACGTGCTCTGCCCGTGTCTCACCAGCACCACCCTCTTCGCGGCCTTCACCGCCGGGAACGGCACCGACTCGTACAGCTCGGAGCTCAGCTCTTTCTCCTCCGAGGACTTGCGGACCTCCTGCACGCCCGAACCCGAAGAGCATCGGATCCTGGAGGGGCTGCTAGGGCTCGGCGGAGTCGTGCGAGTTCGAATTGGGAAGACGAAGAAGACGGTAGAGTTTGTGTGGAGGACGAGAGAGGGAGTGGGAGTGAGGGAAATCATAAGTTGGAATTTTGAAGCGTTTTTTTTGTTGTGTGTGTTTTCTGATCCTTTTTTTGTGTTTTGGTTGTTTGGCGCTAAGAGTTTCGGAAAAATCAGTTGAACGGCCATTTTGTATGGTTACCGTTGTTTCTGTGGGTCATCGCCACGGGAGTAGGGAGAAGGTAATATAATGACGCGTGGCATTATTATATATCTTTTATGAACCAGCTATTTTTTATTTTACTTTTTGAAAATATGAAATAAAATTAAGAAAAATACCGCTGAATGCCACTGCAATCCAAACTTAATTTGCAAATAACACCTTTATTCATATATTTTGCAAATACAACCTATAAATACATATTGTCCACTTACTGCCCACATAACACTTTTTCTTAATTTTCGCATCCTCTCCCATTACTCTCTGTCTGTCACTTTGCGAAACCATCTCATCCTCCCATCTCTCTCTCTTTTGAATCGTGAAATCCCCCTTTGACCCCATCTTCTAGGTCTGTCTTCCGAATCGCCTAAGATCCCAGCCGCTTGCAACCTTGAAGCTCAACTCCATCGCCAACCTCCAAAAGGTTGTCTTCTAGGTCTCTCATTGTTGATTGCTTTGGTTTCCTGCATTTAGTCTTGATGGTTGATGTGCTCATAAGTTCGACATTTATCTATGATATTTCTCCATGTTTACTCCTTTGTTTTACTCTTTTATATAGGTTTTACATTCTTTTATTAGTTTTTTAAGTAATCACAAACAAATTGTGGAAAATGAGCTAAAAAGAGAAAGTTGAGTTTGAAAGGCATGTGAAGATCAGTCAAGTTCACAGACTATACTGTACTAATTAAGAAGAACCAGAAGTTGAGCCACATATGCTTGGAAAGCTACGGATGTCTATTTTCTGGAGAATTTTACGGTTCATGAATATCATTTTTCTAGAGGAAGTTATGGTGGTTTTAGTACAGATAATTCGGGTTGCGCAAGAATCTGCAATCTTTTAGGAAGTCCAAGTTTTGAGGCCCAAATCATATAAATTGGGCCAATGAGGAATATTCCTATTTTCCAGGGGTTTATATGTCTGAATCAAGCAAATATATAGGTTTTCAGAAACGTGGAGAATACAATGAGCAAGAAACTTTTTTTGAAAGAAAGAAAGGAGCGGTTGCTGTGCGCGAGGTGATCTAATGTTTTAGTAGTAAAAATAGAAAAAAGAAAGGAGAAGAAGAGGGTAGACACACCATCCCATTCTCCTCCATCCTTCAAGGTTCCAAGGTCTGAAAGGCTTAGGAAGTAAGGAGGGACGTCAAGGCGTCATCCAATCACTCTGGCTGACCAACACATCATCAAAGAGCTATCTTCTTCCTCTTTTTATTTTCTGTTTTGTATGTTCTTGCTGTCTATTTAAATTATGGGTAACTAACTACTTTAGTTAGGGCTTGATTGAAGCCCTAATCATGTTTCTTTGAGGATTTTGATATGCCTTTGTTGTAAACTACTTTTGTGATGCTTTAATTTATTAATTTCATATTATTTTTTATTTTTTACATACATTATGTTATGCTTGATATCCATATGCATGGTGTGTATTGAATTTGTTGCATAGGTAAATTTAGATGACCGCGTCTTGTGCCTATGAGAGTAACAGAAGAACTAACTATAAATTCTTGAAATTAATCATCATGAATAACTAGAATAGATACCATGTTCTAGGAGTTGTGTGTTTGTCGATTTCTATTGTGTTATGCATTCTTGCAACTTAGTAGATACCATGCTAAACATTTTAAAAATGAAAAGAATTAGTGTAGATACCCATGCCTAACTTGTTGCTTAGGGAAATCAATAATTTATAGAGTAGATAGCATGCCTTTAGGTTGACAAACATGAGCATCTAAAATCTGTTTTGTAGCATTGTGCATGTCGCTTGCATAAGGAAGAAGATTAGCGGTGAACATCGAATCCCTAACAAGTTTATTGAGTAGTATAAACATTAGCCATCTGGTACAGAACAAAGATCATTGTATATTCCAGAATAACACGATGGTGTAGTACTCCAATTGACGATTTTGTTAAACACTACTTCCACGCTTAAAACCTACCGTCGTCTAAAGGGGGAAATAAAGGCAGTCAGTTCCATTAATTGTTGTGCCAGATGTTCTGTACGTCGGCTAGTCTAAAACAACTGACGTCTCAGAGCATACATACGTCAATGAGGGTAAAACAAGCGACTTTTAAATGGACAACCACATCATCATGTATTAAAAATCGACGTGGTAAGAAATTACAACGTCATGCAATTGGATCCACGTGACGTAGTGAAAAAATGAACCACGTCCTTTATTTTTAGGCCACCCGACGTTGAATAGATAATCCAGGTCGGTTCTTTTCCTGTCAACGCCTTCAATATTTTTTGTAACGTCACTCTTTCATAACAGCAGTCTGGGTATGATTTTTTACGTCGGTATTAAGTAATATTATGTCATTTTAAAACTGTTAGACGTCAGTTTTGCAGAAAGAGCGACGTTTAACTCTGTCAAAGGGGCTTCTTTGTATAACTTAAATGACGATTCTCTCAAGAAACAGACGTGGAATATGGTTAAAATATCGTTGTTCTCCTATTCCACGACGTGGTTAATTCATTTTATGGTGGTTACTGAGCGACTACTGACATGTAATATGCTTTAAACGTTTATTGGTTTGTGCGCGCGTCGTCGTTTACTTTTTAGATGTTGGTGTCTTTGTTAATTTAACGTAGTATAGGTTAACCACGACAGTTTCTAAGTGTTTCCTTCAATTAGGACATGGATAATTATCTGTACGTCGGTTCTTGTTTTGATCTTGACATGTAACACTCTTTAGACGTCTTTAATAAAACCATCGTAAATGTTGTCAAAGATTTCATTTTAGGCTATATATAGTAATTACACATCGGTTCGTAATAGTTTTGGACGTTGAATGTATTAACAACGTCAGTTAATAGCCGTCGTTGTTCTATGTAAAAAAGATGGTGGTCAATTTCACGATGGTTTGAAAACCTTCTAGACAACGGTGGTTTCCCGTCGTCTATTTCGATTTTTGTAGTAATGTAGTGGTATTACTTTATATATATATATACTATTCATTCTTATTTGTTGGTGAGGACTTTCCTCACTGGTCGTGCCAACGGGCACGCGTTTCGAGAGAGTGGGTTGGGGAAAATGGGAAAGGTTTTGAATGGGATGGGTATTAGCATATCATTACGAGATATGGATTTCACGTTGGTTTGATTTAGTCATAGATATCTATATCGATTATGAATGCATGTTCTCTGCATTGTTTTCCAAACGATGGGGTTATTATATGTTGTTTTCAAATATAACGAAACTTTATTTTTGTCCACTCACAATTTTCTGTTTTGCGCCCCCCAGGTAGTAGATAGACTTGAATCAAGTGGTCCAGTCGAGACCCCAACATCAGAACCCCGATCTCTTGTAGTATAACATTTCTTCGTTTTATTTTCGTTGAACATTATGTTTCATTTGTATTCGGAATTCCCTTAGATATGTTTTGTTATCGCCCATGCTAGGGTTGAATGTAAGGCTGAAGGCCTATTATGTAAACTGCATGAATTTACATTGTGCATGCTGCTGTTAGGATTATATAATTGTGTTAAAGGTTGAAGAATTTGGAAAATGTTTGTTTTTCAGGAGAGACTCTGCCAAAATTTTGGCAGAAAGTCTCGTCCCTCATAGTAAATGGACCTGATGTAAGAACCCAAAACAAAATATCTAAAAAGAAAGAAAATATCTAAAAAGTAAGGAAAATATCTTTTAGCAAAAAAGACCAATTTGCCCTCGCATATTTTAATGGGGGAAAATTTGACTTTTTAATCGAGAAAGAATTTGGGAATTCCGCTTACTCCATTGCGTAGAGCGCGGCGAAATGAGTTCGTAGACACGGAGTAGACCCGAATCGGAGCCGTAACGAAGAAGATATGGTCTAAAAATCGCGGAGGGCAAAATGGTAATTTGGCCAAAAAGTCAGACTTTTTCTCTCTCTCTCTCTCTCTCTCTCTTCTCCCCATCACTTTCTCTTTCTTCCCTCTCTCTCCCTCTAGTCGCACCCAGCCGTGCGCCCGTTCGACTTCCAGGAGACGGCCCGGCCACCACAGGCCGAGCCGATCTCTGCCGTGGGTACCATCGGGTCCGCCTCCGTCTCGCCGTCAAGACCTGACCGACCTCCACCCCGGGGCCGCCCTGAGTTGGCCGGAAAACCATGTTTTCCGACGGAGGTTCCTTCGAAGCCACCCGAACTTCCAGCTCAAAATTCTCATTCGTTTCTCCACCAAATCGATCGAGTAAGGTATGGTTTCTCATCTATTTTTCGTGTTCTAGCTGATGGATATATGGGTTTTGATCGATTTTAGCTCTAAGGGGTTCGATTTTCGACTTGAAATCTGGCTGGAACTTCGGCCGCTCGAAACTACTGTTTCTGGTCACTTTTTTGGGTATGCCCAAGAACAAAAGTGACTCCAAATGGGGTGTTTTACCTACGGTAGGAGTTTGGAGTCTTGGTTCCGAGATTTTTCGGCCACCCGAAATCGCTTTGGACACCCAAAGCTGCCCGCGCGTGCTGGAGCGAGTGGGCGAGGGTAGTGAGGTAATTCTGTGCAGTTTTGTGACCCTCGTGTTGTCACGAGCATGTGGGATTTNGGATCTCGATTCGGAGTCCGTTTGAGCCCCGAATGGATTTTCCATATCGCGCGATCCGTGGGTGCAGTGTCGTGTAATCGTTGGATCGCGCTGAATTTTGGATATGTCGGTCTACGTGACTCCAGGATCGCGTAGGATTCGACGGGTTGTGAATCGGAGTCCCGGATACTCCGGAATCGCGAACCCTGGGGCTAGGGTTTGGATTTTAAGCGATAACGCAATTTTAGCTAATCCGACCGTTCATTTCAGACCCAATTCGCAGAACACGGTTCCCTCGCTGTAAGGAACCTTCTGGGAAACCCAGATTGGCCATCAGAGATCGTGGACCCACAGGGTCCCGGGTCGGCCGATCTGGCAGTTTATCGCTTAGTTAAGCGTCGGACCTTCCAAAACTGGTCCAATGTTTGAGAGGGCTAACGTGGGCATAAGAGTAACTGGGAATGAGATGCACGTATTTCTAGGAGCCGGGGGTAGGGTGTTTAATTGAAATTCTTTTTATTAAACAGTTTATTAATTTAATCTTTATGGGTAATCAGGCACCAGGAGCCCGACAGGACACAGAAGAGAACTTCAAGAGGTCCAACTAGCTCGGACCATCTGTGAGTGGACTTCCTTTCATAAATCAGAATTCATGAATGATTTGATGTGATTTTATATAAATAAGTTTTATAAATGAGTTTATATTGATTTTATATAAATAAGTTTTTTGAAATGAATTTATTGGATAAATTTCTTTATTTGATCTTGAGTGAGTTTTATTACGGTTCTGAACATGATCAGTACAGTAACAGTTCTATAAGTCTGTGCTGCTTATTTACAAGTTATAGAAACAGAGTTTGAGGTTGGAATCAGATGAGACAGCAGCACAACTTGAGATTTCAGTTATTATTCAAATTTTTCTAAAGGAATTTATTTTAAAACCACCTCGTACCCATTCATTTTTGGTGATTACCCAGAGTTGGACCGATGTCTACGGACATCCAATCCGATTTCAGTTAGTAAGTGCACTTGACTTGCCTCACGAGTTTCGGGGACGCTCGGACCGTGAGTGCCAGGATTTGCGGCTCGGCAGACTTGGTGTCCCGAGACCTGCCAGGATTTGCGGCTCGGCTGACTCTGTGTCCTCGAGACCTGCCAGGATTGCGGATCAGGCTGACTACGGTCCTCTGCATCCTGCCAGAGCGGCTCGAGTCGACTTGGTGTCATCGAGACCTGCCGGCGGATCAGGCTGATCATAGTCCCTTGATTTCGCCAGTTTGCGGCTCGGGTAGCCTGTGTGACGCCCGAGACCTGCCAGGGAATTGACGGTTATGACAGGGGTACAAATAGGTGGTATTTTCAAAAGATTTTGGGTTTTCTCTTATTTAATTATGACTTTCAGTTATTTTATATCAGCTTCTCCAATTTTTCAGGCATTGATACATTTATACAGTTTTGTTCAGTTATACAAGGTTTGAGTACAGTGCTTTTATACAAGTTTGATTTCAGTGTTTTATACAAGCTTTGATTTCAGTGCTTTTGAATAAAATTTATCGAGCTTGATTATGATTTACATGGAATGCTTTGAGTTTAGAAGGCTTTAAATGGAATGTACGTATTTAGTTTATTTAACAATTTTTATAGTGGGGGTTATTATGATTGTTAAACTGTTTTCAAGAATTCTTATGTTCGGTCCACTCACATCTTCAAACTGTTTTCGCCCCCAGGCTGTAGAAGTACACGGGATCCACCACCGGGCCAATTATAGCTTCCGCACCAAGGTAGAGTTTGTAGAAAATCTTTGAAAACTTGAAAACTTTAAAGTATGCTCTGATATCTAGTATTAGTGGAAAACTGGAGATGAGATCTGTTACTTGAGATGTTCTGGCTGTTGGGATGGATTTACTGATTGTTTAGCAGGTGGAAAATTTTGGGATTGGTCAAAATACAGGGGAGACTATGCCGAAATTTCGGCAGAAGTCTAAGGGCATTTTAAAGAGAATTTGAAACAAGAACGGTAAAAAGGTCTTTTGTGCCCGACATTTGCCAGGTGTCGGACACGCACAAGACTTGGCTCGAATTCCAAAGCAGAAATTGGGTCGGGTCCTGTCACCTGACATCAATATGATGTCATATAATCTATAGGATTCGTCGCGGATTCTGAGGAAATCGGGCCGAGTCCTACCCGCGTGGCCCACGACCTCCGATTACTGATATACGTAATCTTTGAATCATTTATTTGGAGCATCTGGGACTCCAATTCTCGATCCGTAAGTTCCTACATGATCCTAAAGTTACCTAGATCAACATATTTGGAAATGGAGTCGATCAACGGTCTGAACAAATCGAACCCGGATATCGCCTAATATGCGTAAATTCGTTCGATTGTCAAACGATAACAAAATTCGAATCCGAGCATATCGTCATGCTCGGGACAACATGAGGAATATTTTAGAACCAAATGGGCCACACAAGCTTGGCCCACTCGCAGACACGCTGCCACATGCGTCGGTAGCGTGTTCGTGTTTTGAGAAAATTCTGACGACTGAAAATTTCTCGAAACAGCCGATAATACCTATACCTACTTGATCAAGACAACTAGGGGAGTAACTTTTTTTTAAAGCTAAACCACTTTAATAAGTTAACCTAGTTGAATAGGTTAACCTAGTAGCCTATACGTTAGATGGGAAAATCTGCTCTAATCAACCCAACAAAAAAATAAAAAACAAAAAAAAACAATCAGTTTTTTTATTGAATATCTACTGCAAGAGGAAAGGATCTTCGAGGAGAAAAACAAGGTAAAAACCGCAAGACTATTCCTTATATTTTATGTTGAAAAATACAT
>NC_047655.1:9007539-9007695 GCF_902201215.1 Prunus dulcis | reverse complement strand
ATTAAATAGAAGGTTTCTCAGTCTCGTAATCATCATCTCCTCTAAAAATCTCTCTCTCTCTCGTANNNNTCATTATCCAAGTCTAGAGCCATTTGTAANTTGTTTTGAAGATCAAATGGCCATGTCCAAGACATTTACACTTTGCATTGTTGCTCT
>NC_047655.1:9006883-9007436 GCF_902201215.1 Prunus dulcis | reverse complement strand
CCTCCACCATCCAACTCTTATAACAGAGGTTGTGAGAAGGAGAAGGAGTGCAGAGGTGGTAGTCGTAAACTAAAATGAGTCTTCCGAAGCACAACNTATAACCAAGAAGGGGAGACACCNAGAAATGGCGCTTAAAACACTAAAGAGGGATGCCCATTCTTTTACATAAATGTATTTATTATACTACTCTACATCTANCCATATTGTGAACATGATGTAATAAAGAACAACATTAATTAATCAATTTCTAAAGAGCTCAACGTGTTGGCAATCGTTTTTAATAATTGATTCAAGTTTTTGTTTTCTTTTTTANNTCACCACATGCAAACATTAAACTACATTTACTTAATCATACTCCGACGTCATAAGGTAAAAGAATAAACCTATTTGAGGAAGATATGTGAGATTTTCAAAGGACCAATTTTATGCAAGTAAATCTTACTTCTGTGACAAAAGTAGTCTGNAATTTTGTTGACGAATATGACAAATTAATCATTCTCGATTATGAACACTTCATGTGAGATTTTCTATGCATCGGAAATTTGTTTGTCGG
>NC_047655.1:9006394-9006875 GCF_902201215.1 Prunus dulcis | reverse complement strand
AACAGACTCGTTCTCTTATGAAACTTTTAAATTGATAAAATACAAAAGGTCTAAATAACGGACTAGGTCTAAATCTCGTTTAATCCCAACATGTAAGATTTGAACTTGTCCNATAATGCAATATTTTGTTTTTATTTTATTTTATATTATGTGAGTACAAATACGCATCTTTGAATTATTTTCCCTTGGTGGTATTTATAACGTGATGTTTTTATTTAATATTTTTTTGTCCAACCAATTGGGGAAAAGGGGTTTGCGCAAATATTCCTTATGTGCATGGGGTTCGAACCTCTACCCACAAGGGTGGAGGTGGGAGAGCTCAACGACCTGAGCTATACCCTACTAGCAAACGNGAGATTTACATTTAGCATACATTAATTTAAAGAGCTTGATATTTCCCTAAGTAGGATTGATCAGTTGCTTTGAATATGCTGTAAGATTAAAGAAGGAGTCTCCTTGTCAACTCATACTGCTACACTGT
>NC_047655.1:8969954-9006388 GCF_902201215.1 Prunus dulcis | reverse complement strand
ATGAGAATTATTCCATGTCTTCTCTATCTGTCTATGATCATGTAAATTTTTGGGCTGNTCCCTAGTAACTCAAATGAGAAACAAGATCATANCAAGGCTATAAATATCGTTATTTCGCTTATCCAAGTCTCAACCAAGTATTATGTGTGGGTTATGTTGATTTTCAATCAAAAGTGCCTAGTCNGATGCTTCGTTAACTTAGGATCCTCANATGACTACTATCATCACTAAGTGCAGGTTCAAGTCCGAAAGGCACCTACACATACTGCATAGCATTATGTTANTCATATGTATATTTAGACTCACTTTTGTTATAGTAAAATTTTGAAAACCTTGAAGGGACTTGATATTAAAACATTTTCAAAATTTTATTGTTTTAAATATTTAATTCTTTTGACCAAATTCCTCTTTATTTATTTTGGGGTTATAATATCTTAATTTTCAGCTTGTGTTTTTACATGTAATGCTATAATTTTCTGTTTAATGGGATTGGATGTCTGTAAACGGCTATTCCTCCTTCACATTTGACACACAACTGGAGTTTGATTCTCTGTACTTCTGTTCTACTACTTTCATATACATTATGCATTTTCTACTATAATTTTAAACAGGTTCAGTATCTTAGAGGAATATATCTGACTTTGAACGTATGTGCTCATAAGACATCTTAAGCGTGTATATTTGGGATCGTATCTTGGAGTCTTGCAGACCGTCAGTACTTTCACCCTTAGTATAGGCGGGCAAGGCGGTTGCCTAGGGCCTCCATATCGAAAGGGCCGCCAACTTTTATAAACCCCGATATATACATATGTACGTTACTTTAAAAATTATACTACATTAATATTATATCAAGCCCAAGTACAATTTTTTTTTAAAAGCCCAATTATTTACTCTAAAATTAAAAAACGAAAACTTAATAAGGGACCAATTTTTTTAAAGTTAAACCAGTTTAATAAGTTAGTCTAGTTGAATAGGTTAACCTAGTAGCATATAGGTTAGATGGGAAAATCTGCTCTAATAATAAATAAATAAAAATAGTTTATTATTGAATATCTACTGCAGGAGGAAAAGATCTTCGTGGAAGAAAAAGAAGGTAAAAATCCCCAAGACTATTCCTTATATTTTATGTTGAAAAATACATGATACAACAAATTGATTATGCAAACTTAATTGATACTTTGGCCTCGAAAAATGCAGGACGAGTGATGTTTTCAAGCTTTTGATAAAGTTGTTATTTGAATTACATTTTCTTCGTTTCTTTTTAGGTTACAATTCTGACTTTGAGTTCATATAAGCTTTTTAACTTATCAAAAACAAAAAAATTGCACAAATATACATAGAGAGTAGAATGCCACATTTTGGTAGCTTGGCAGAACCTTTTCATTCTAGTTACCAAAGAACCAATTTCAAAAAGTTGAATGGAATTTCGAAATTTGTCACTTCTAAACCATAAATCCAATTAAAGTTATACTACCAGCGTGTCCCTTTGAGCCACACCAATAATCAATAACAAAAAATAATAAATCAGGTTTAATCCCCAACAAAATTTCCTAAAGTTAGCAAAGAACATCATATTAAATAGAAGGTTTCTCAGTCTCGTAATCATCATCTCCTCTAAAATCCTCTCTCTCTCGTAGTCTTCATTATCCAAGTCTAGAGCCATTTGTAATTTGTTTTGAAGATCAAATGGCCATGTCCAAGACATTTACACTTTGCATTGTTGCTCTCTTGGTGTGCTCAATTTGTAGTGAAACGACGAATGCAAAACAAATCGGTTATGGGACAATGCGCCATGATCAGCCGTTTAGGTGCTGGTGGCAACGATGCATTCCTCCACCATCCAACTCTTATAACAGAGGTTGTGAGAAGGAGAAGGAGTGCAGAGGTGGTAGTCGTAAACTAAAATGAGTCTTCCGAAGCACAACGTATAACCAAGAAGGGGAGACACCGAGAAATGGCGCTTAAAACACTAAAGAGGGATGCCCATTCTTTTACATAAATGTATTTATTATACTACTCTACATCTAGCCATATTGTGAACATGATGTAATAAAGAACAACATTAATTAATCAATTTCTAAAGAGCTCAACGTGTTGGCAATCGTTTTTAATAATTGATTCAAGTTTTTGTTTTCTTTTTTAGTTCACCACATGCAAACATTAAACTACATTTACTTAATCATACTCCGACGTCATAAGGTAAAAGAATAAACCTATTTGAGGAAGATATGTGAGATTTTCAAAGGACCAATTTTATGCAAGTAAATCTTACTTCTGTGACAAAAGTAGTCTGCAATTTTGTTGACGAATATGACAAATTAATCATTCTCGATTATGAACACTTCATGTGAGATTTTCTATGCATCGGAAATTTGTTTGTCGGCACTATAAAACAGACTCGTTCTCTTATGAAACTTTTAAATTGATAAAATACAAAAGGTCTAAATAACGGACTAGGTCTAAATCTCGTTTAATCCCAACATGTAAGATTTGAACTTGTCCAATAATGCAATATTTTGTTTTTATTTTATTTTATATTATGTGAGTACAAATACGCATCTTTGAATTATTTTCCCTTGGTGGTATTTATAACGTGATGTTTTTATTTAATATTTTTTTGTCCAACCAATTGGGGAAAAGGGGTTTGCGCAAATATTCCTTATGTGCATGGGGTTCGAACCTCTACCCACAAGGGTGGAGGTGGGAGAGCTCAACGACCTGAGCTATACCCTACTAGCAAACGCGAGATTTACATTTAGCATACATTAATTTAAAGAGCTTGATATTTCCCTAAGTAGGATTGATCAGTTGCTTTGAATATGCTGTAAGATTAAAGAAGGAGTCTCCTTGTCAACTCATACTGCTACACTGTAATCAAATGAGAATTATTCCATGTCTTCTCTATCTGTCTATGATCATGTAAATTTTTGGGCTGCTCCCTAGTAACTCAAATGAGAAACAAGATCATACCAAGGCTATAAATATCGTTATTTCGCTTATCCAAGTCTCAACCAAGTATTATGTGTGGGTTATGTTGATTTTCAATCAAAAGTGCCTAGTCCGATGCTTCGTTAACTTAGGATCCTCAGATGACCACTATCATCACTAAGTGCAGGTTCAAGTCCGAAAGGCACCTACACATACTGCATAGCATTTTGTTACTCATATGTATATTTAGACTCACTTTTGTTATAGTAAAATTTTGAAAACCTTGAAGGGACTTGATATTAAAACATTTTCAAAATTTTATTGTTTTAAATATTTAATTCTTTTGACCGAATTCCTCTTTATTTATTTTGGGGTTATAATATCTTAATTTTCAGCTTGTGTTTTTACATGTAATGCTATAATTTTCTGTTTAATGGGATTGGATGTCTGTAAACGGCTATTCCTCCTTCACATTTGACACACAACTGGAGTTTGATTCTCTGTACTTCTGTTCTACTACTTTCATATACATTATGCATTTTCTACTATAATTTTAAACAGGTTCAGTATCTTAGAGGAATATATCTGACTTTGAACGTATGTGCTCATAAGACATCTTAAGCGTGTATATTTGGGATCGTATCTTGGAGTCTTGCAGACCGTCAGTACTTTCACCCTTAGTATAAGCGGGCAAGGCGGTTGCCTAGGGCCTCCATATCAAAAGGGCCGCCAACTTTTATAAACCCCGATATATACATATGTACGTTACTTTAAAAATTATACTACATTAATATTATATCAAGCCCAAGTACAATTTTTTTTTAAAAGCCCAATTATTTACTCTAAAATTAAAAAACGAAAACTTAATAAGGGACCAATTTTTTTAAAGTTAAACCAGTTTAATAAGTTAGTCTAGTTGAATAGGTTAACCTAGTAGCATATAGGTTAGATGGGAAAATCTGCTCTAATAATAAATAAATAAAAATAGTTTATTATTGAATATCTACTGCAGGAGGAAAAGATCTTCATGGAAGAAAAAGAAGGTAAAAATCCCCAAGACTATTCCTTATATTTTATGTTGAAAAATACATGGTACAACAAATTGATTATGCAAACTTAATTGATACTTTGGCCTCGAAAAATGCATGACGAGTGATGTTTTCATGCATTTGATAAAGTTTTTATTTGAATTACATTTTCTTCGTTTCTTTTTTGGTTACAATTCTGACTTTGAGTTCATATAAGCTTTTTAACTTATCAAAAACAAAAAAATTGCACAAATATACATAGAGAGTAGAATGCCACATTTTGGTAGCTTGGCAGAACCTTTTCATTCTAGTTACCAAAGAACCAATTTCAAAAAGTTGAATGGAATTTCGAAATTTGTCACTTCTAAACCATAAATCCAATTAAAGTTATACTACCAGCGTGTCCCTTTGAGCCACACCAATAATCAATAACAAAAAATAATAAATCAGGTTTAATCCCCAACAAAATTTCCTAAAGTTAGCAAAGAACATCATATTAAATAGAAGGTTTCTCAGTCTCGTAATCATCATCTCCTCTAAAATCCTCTCTCTCTCGTAGTCTTCATTATCCAAGTCTAGAGCCATTTGTAATTTGTTTCGAAGATCAAATGGCCATGTCCAAGACATTTACACTTTGCATTGTTGCTCTCTTGGTGTGCTCAATTTGTAGTGAAACGACGAATGCAAAACAAATCGGTTATGGGACAATGCGCCATGATCAGCCGTTTAGGTGCTGGTGGCAACGATGCATTCCTCCACCATCCAACTCTTATAACAGAGGTTGTGAGAAGGAGAAGGAGTGCAGAGGTGGTAGTCGTAAACTAAAATGAGTCTTCCGAAGCACAACGTATAACCAAGAAGGGGAGACACCGAGAAATGGCGCTTAAAACACTAAAGAGGGATGCCCATTCTTTTACATAAATGTATTTATTATACTACTCTACATCTAGCCATATTGTGAACATGATGTAATAAAGAACAACATTAATTAATCAATTTCTAAAGAGCTCAACGTGTTGGCAATCGTTTTTAATAATTGATTCAAGTTTTTGTTTTCTTTTTTAGTTCACCACATGCAAACATTAAACTACATTTACTTAATCATACTCCGACGTCATAAGGTAAAAGAATAAACCTATTTGAGGAAGATATGTGAGATTTTCAAAGGACCAATTTTATGCAAGTAAATCTTACTTCTGTGACAAAAGTAGTCTGCAATTTTGTTGACGAATATGACAAATTAATCATTCTCGATTATGAACACTTCATGTGAGATTTTCTATGCATCGGAAATTTGTTTGTCGGCACTATAAAACAGACTCGTTCTCTTATGAAACTTTTAAATTGATAAAATACAAAAGGTCTAAATAACGGACTAGGTCTAAATCTCGTTTAATCCCAACATGTAAGATTTGAACTTGTCCAATAATGCAATATTTTGTTTTTATTTTATTTTATATTATGTGAGTACAAATACGCATCTTTGAATTATTTTCCCTTGGTGGTATTTATAACGTGATGTTTTTATTTAATATTTTTTTGTCCAACCAATTGGGGAAAAGGGGTTTGCGCAAATATTCCTTATGTGCATGGGGTTCGAACCTCTACCCACAAGGGTGGAGGTGGGAGAGCTCAACGACCTGAGCTATACCCTACTAGCAAACGCGAGATTTACATTTAGCATACATTAATTTAAAGAGCTTGATATTTCCCTAAGTAGGATTGATCAGTTGCTTTGAATATGCTGTAAGATTAAAGAAGGAGTCTCCTTGTCAACTCATACTGCTACACTGTAATCAAATGAGAATTATTCCATGTCTTCTCTATCTGTCTATGATCATGTAAATTTTTGGGCTGCTCCCTAGTAACTCAAATGAGAAACAAGATCATACCAAGGCTATAAATATCGTTATTTCGCTTATCCAAGTCTCAACCAAGTATTATGTGTGGGTTATGTTGATTTTCAATCAAAAGTGCCTAGTCCGATGCTTCGTTAACTTAGGATCCTCAGATGACTACTATCATCACTAAGTGCAGGTTCAAGTCCGAAAGGCACCTACACATACTGCATAGCATTATGTTACTCATATGTATATTTAGACTCACTTTTGTTATAGTAAAATTTTGAAAACCTTGAAGGGACTTGATATTAAAACATTTTCAAAATTTTATTGTTTTAAATGTTTAATTCTTTTGACCAAATTCCTCTTTATTTATTTTGGGGTTATAATATCTTAATTTTCAGCTTGTGTTTTTACATGTAATGCTATAATTTTCTGTTTAATGGGATTGGATGTCTGTAAACGGCTATTCCTCCTTCACATTTGACACACAACTGGAGTTTGATTCTCTGTACTTCTCTTCTACTACTTTCATATACATTATGCATTTTCTACTATAATTTAAAACAGGTTCAGTATCTTAGAGGAATATATCTGACTTTGAACGTATGTGCTCATAAGACATCTTAAGCGTGTATATTTGGGATCGTATCTTGGAGTCTTACAGACCGTCAGTACTTTCACCCTTAGTATAGGCGGGCAAGGCGGTTGCCTAGGGCCTCCATATCGAAAGGGCCGCCAACTTTTATAAACCCCGATATATACATATGTACGTTACTTTAAAAATTATACTACATTAATATTATATCAAGCCCAAGTACAATTTTTTTTTTAAAAGCCCAATTATTTACTCTAAAATTAAAAAACGAAAACTTAATAAGGGACCAATTTTTTTAAAGTTAAACCAGTTTAATAAGTTAGTCTAGTTGAATAGGTTAACCTAGTAGCATATAGGTTAGATGGGAAAATCTGCTCTAATAATAAAAATAAAAAAAACAGTTTATTATTGAATATCTACTGCAGGAGGAAAAGATCTTCGTGGAAGAAAAAGAAGGTAAAAATCCCCAAGACTATTCCTTATATTTTATATTGAAAAATACATGGTACAACAAATTGATTATGCAAACTTAATTGATACTTTGGCCTCGAAAAATGCATCACGAGTGATGTTTTCATGCATTTTATAAAGTTGTTATTTGAATTACATTTTCTTCGTTTCTTTTTAGGTTACAATTCTGACTTTGAGTTCATATAAGCTTTTTAACTTATCAAAAACAAAAAAATTGCACAAATATACATAGAGAGTAGAATGCCACATTTTGGTAGCTTGGCAGAACCTTTTCATTCTAGTTACCAAAGAACCAATTTCAAAAAGTTGAATGGAATTTCGAAATTTGTCACTTCTAAACCATAAATCCAATTAAAGTTATACTACCAGCGTGTCCCTTTGAGCCACACCAATAATCAATAACAAAAAATAATAAATCAGGTTTAATCCCCAACAAAATTTCCTAAAGTTAGCAAAGAACATCATATTAAATAGAAGGTTTCTCAGTCTCGTAATCATCATCTCCTCTAAAATCCTCTCTCTCTCGTAGTCTTCATTATCCAAGTCTAGAGCCATTTGTAATTTGTTTTGAAGATCAAATGGCCATGTCCAAGACATTTACACTTTGCATTGTTGCTCTCTTGGTGTGCTCAATTTGTAGTGAAACGACGAATGCAAAACAAATCGGTTATGGGACAATGCGCCATGATCAGCCGTTTAGGTGCTGGTGGCAACGATGCATTCCTCCACCATCCAACTCTTATAACAGAGGTTGTGAGAAGGAGAAGGAGTGCAGAGGTGGTAGTCGTAAACTAAAATGAGTCTTCCGAAGCACAACGTATAACCAAGAAGGGGAGACACCGAGAAATGGCGCTTAAAACACTAAAGAGGGATGCCCATTCTTTTACATAAATGTATTTATTATACTACTCTACATCTAGCCATATCGTGAACATGATGTAATAAAGAACAACATTATCTAATCAATTTCTAAAGAGTTCAACGTATTGGCAATCTTTTTTAATAATTTATTTAAGTTGTTGTTTTCTTTTATAGTTCACCATATGCAAACATTAAACTACATTTACTTAATCATACTCAGACGTCTTAAGGTAAAAGAATAAATCTATTTGAGGAAGATATGTGAGATTTTCAAAGGACCTTATGCAAGTAAATCTTACTTCTGTGAGAAAAGTAGTTTGCAATTTTGTTGACGAATATGGTAAATTTATCATTCTCGATTGTGAACACTTTATGTGAGATGTTCTATGCATCGGAAATTTGTTTGTTGGTGCTATATAACGGACTCGTTCTCTTATGAATCTTTTAAACTGAGAAAATACCAAAGTTACAACCTTTTGGTAGGTCTAAATCTCGTTTAATCCCGAAAACATGTAACATTTGAACATGTCCAATATTGCAGTAATTTTTATTTATTTATTGTATATCATGTGAGTACAAATACGCATCTTTGAATTGCTTTCTTTTAGTGGTATTTACAACACGATATTTTTATTTAATTATTTTTTGTCCAACCGATTGGGGAAAAGGGGTTTGCACAAATATTCCTTAGGTGCCTGGGGTTCGAACCTCTACCCACAAGGGTGGAGGTGGAAGAGCTCAACGACCTGATCTATACCCCACTAGAAAACACGAGATTTACATTTAGCATATATTAGTTTATAGAGCTTGATATTTCCATCAATAGGATCGATTAGTTGCTTTGAATATGTTGTAAGATTAAAGAAGAAGTCTCCTTGTCAACTCAAAGTGCTACACTGTAATCAAATGAGTATTATTCCATGTCATCTCTATATGTCTATGATCATGTAAATTTTTGGGCTGTTCCCTAGTAACTCAAATGAGAATCAAGATCATACCAAGGGTATAAATATCATTATTGACAGGACTCGCCCTGAATTTTCCGAAACCCAAGATGAATCTTGTGGAAATTCCGACATCACCCCGATGCAGGACCCACTTACTAAAGACCGAGACTTTGTACCGAAAATTTGGTAGAGTCTCCCCTGTAATTTGAACAATATAACTTCATGCAATTCACAAACTCGGCCTTCGACCCTCATATAAACCGAAACGAAACCAAACGACAAGATCCTCATCGCACTCAATAAAAGTTTAATCAGCGGCTGCATGAAGTTAAACCAAACGACCGAGTTTTTCCGAAACCCTTAAAATCCCAACAGGCAGCACGCACAATATAACTTCATGCAATTCACAAACTCGGCCTTCGACACTCATATAAACCGAAACGAAACCAAACGACAAGATCCTCACCGCACTCAATAAAAGTTTAATCCGCGGCTGCACCTAGGCATTACCCTAGGCTACCTACGTACCCTCGCTGAGGGGTCAACCCAAATGTAGTTCTTTCATATGAAATTTCCCAAAACCATCAACATGCAATCAATTACAGAAATCCCAAACAAAATCTTTTCAAACATCATTCGTTCCCAACTCAGTATAATAATCCTTAATTCATCTCTCTAATAATCACATAATCTCCCCATACGCCGGAACTACCAACGCCACGTATGGGGTCTATCAACATGCCGGAAAATCCTACTCCACGTGTGACCCCAACATAATATCACAATATCTCCTCATAGGAACTACCAACGTGACGTATGGGGCCTGTCTGTTTGCCGAAAAATCCTATGCCACTTGGGACCTCAACATCATATCATAATATCTCCCCATACGCCGGAACTACCAACGCCTCGTATGGGGCTTGTCAACACACTGGAAAATCCTACACCACGTGTAACCTCAGCATCATATCACATAATCTCTCCATACACCGGAACTACCAACACCACGTATGGGGTCTGTCAACACGTCAGAAAATCCTACGCCACGTGTGACCTCAACATAATATCACAATATCTCCCCATACGCCAGAACTACCAACGCCATGTATTGGGTCTGTCTAAATGCCGAAAAATCTTACGCCACGTGTGACCTCACAATCACAGGATGGCACAAAAGGTAGTGCTTATAGCACTTCAAATTGACATACTCTCAATTATCTAAACTAATAATAAAGGTATTCTCAATTTAGTGATACCAGTCTATAGTAGACTGCAACGTAATTTAATCAGGAAAATAATATTATTTTTAGACCAACGATCATGCACATAAACATAAATTTTATAATTTCAATTATTAAAATAGTATCCTAGAGTTTCCTTCGATACTAATAAACACTCTAAAAGTCTCAACCTAGTCAAATAGCTCAACAATGCTCAAGACCTGTCACTAGGGTCATTATAATCCTCCTAGGAAGGTAAAACTACCTTGGAAGACTCATGGTCAGCCAATGGTAAAACTACCCAAACTTAGTCAAACGGGCCCACGAGGCCCACGACCTCTAGATTCCAATCCGAAAGTTCCTATGTGTTCTACAAGGCTTAAGACACACGTCCTGCAAGTTTGGTCCAGATCGGATGGTCGAATCGCTCACGATCACACGATTGGACGGTTATTGTAATCCTAGCCCTAGGGTTGGCATTTCCGGAGTCTCCGGGACTCCGTTTTACGATCCGTCGACTCCCATACGATCTTAAGAATGTCTAGATTAACATATTATAAATCTAAGACTATCCAACGGTTTTAACCTATCGAACTCGGATAACGCACAATATGCGATATTCGTTCGAGACACAAATGGTATCCAAATTGAAATCCGCCACATGCGCCGACAACAAGGGGATCGCATCGGGACACAATGCCCCTTTCTCTACAATGCCCATGAGCCGCCACATGCGCTGGCAGCACGTGGATGTCTAAAGCGATTAGGCATCGTCGGAAATTCTCAAAATTATGGCTCAAGGTTCCTATCCTAGGTATAACACCCTATTTGGAACTATTTTTGTTCTTGTTCCTACCCCAAAAACCTGACCAGAAGTGGCCGGAATCGCGATCCCAAAATTGGCCGATATCCAAAGCGAAAATCAAGTTACCTACGCTCAAAATCTATGCAATCCTGCCCAACCATCAACTAGATTATGAAGAATGGATGAATTTCCATACCTTGATCGCCAACAATGGCTGCCGGAGGAGAGAGATCGGAGCCGGCGAAGTTAGAGCGAAACCTGGCCTAAAATCACCTTTTTTCAATGGCTAGAGCGGCATCGGCGGAGATGACAGGGAAGGGCCGGGTCGTAACGCGGAGGCTGAGCTGGTCCTTTTGGCACTGATCCTGTCCGCAGCTGTGGCCGGTGGCTGGAGTTTCGAAAAGAGAGAGAGAGACCATCGGGGAGAGAGAGAGAGAGGGCACACGGAGGAGAGAGGGAGAGAGAGAGAGAGAGAAAAATCTGATTTTATCAAACCCTTTTCGTCAAAATTATGATAATGCCACTGAGGGTATTTTGATCGTATCTCTCTCGTTACAACTCCAATTCAAGCCCACCACGTGTCTACGGACTCATCTCGCCGTGCTCTAAGCAAAGTATAGTCGAAATTCCCAAATTCCTTCCCGGTCAAAAAGTCAACTTTAAACCTAATAAAATATTCTATGGGCAAAATGGTATTTTCTCTAAATGAATTAGTATTTACTAATTTATTTAGGACCGGGTCGTTACAATCTACCCCCCTTATAAAATTTTGTCCTCGAAATTTCATACCTGTCACTTGAAGGGTTATGGGCACTGGGCCCGCATATACTACTCGGGTTCCCAAGCTTCATCCTCCACAACCATGTTGGCAGCCAAGCCAAAAGCTCTAGCTAGACAAACAGAGGAAGAGAAAGAACCAAATCATGACTTCGACAAGCCAAAGTTGAAATTGCAAAATGATAAAAAAAAAAAAATTTGATTTTGTTTTTCATAAATAGAGATAAAGGCTAATGTTCTATTGACAGACTTATAAAACAGTTTTATGGTGTTCATTGAGCATGAAAATGGAAAAAATTTCAATATGCAAATGAAAAAAATACCAAAAATAAAAAAGAAGAAGAAAAAGGTGACTCAGTTTGGGTGCGCTCAGTGAATTTGTGTGTGGAAGGTATGTGTTTTATGGTAGATAGAGAATGAGGAAGGGGTTGTGATGAGGGAAGGGGGAATGGATTTCAAGGTGGGCGGGGTTGGTTGACGGTGGCGCCATGGGATTGGGGAAGGTGAGACTTTTTTTTCCCCCATTTTAATTGTTTAAAAGATATATAAAAAAAATTATAATGATTTTTCCATTTTTAAAATACCCTTGAAAATGAAAAGACTAAAATATCCTTAAAATGGATGGAAAATTAAATGGTGTTAAAATCAGATGACAAATCATGGATTTTGAAAAAAATAAGGTGACATTTCTTTTACAAAAACCACTTTATTTTATCACAATGGTAACTGAACAATATTTTATTTGCGAGAATTTGAGGGAATCATTTTCAATCCAAAAAAGTTGTTCGCATTAACTTACTAATAATTAGCACTTGCGAAGTATATATATAGGTTGTCTAGTGCAGCCAATTTTAATGTCATATAATTATAATTTGGCATATTTTTTGATATACCCTATGAAAATGTATTTGTCTCTCACTTTGCTCCCTAAAACTCATTTTGTCTCACTTTATTCTATTTTTAACACATACTTGTCTCACTTTGATATACCCCATTTTTCAAAAAATATTAATTTTAAATTCAAAATTCAAAATTTAAATGAGATTAAATATTAAAAACATAAATAAGTTAAAAATAATTTGAAACTTGAGATCCATAAAAAAAATTGTAAAGAAAATTAATTTTTGAGAAAAAAGAAGCTTAAAACAAAAACAAAAAATGCATCCTTACCCTTGTACCATTTCCTCCCCATCCGTCTCCCCCTCTGCTCCCGTCCTCCTCTTCTCTCTCTCTATGTGTTACCAGCGACCCAAACCTCAAGCCCCCCTCCTAGACCCTCTCTCTCTCTCTCTCTCTCTCTCTCAGCTAATGGTCCCTTAATTAGAAATAATTCACGCTAATATTTCATAGATTAACATGCTTCCTGTTAGAACGATACTCTATTTACTACTGTACTAATTTGAGCGATATTGTCCACTTGCAATAAATCACATCACTTGTAGAATTTATAAGGTAAATGAAACAAAGGCGGTATCTTAGCATATGTTGTGTTGTTGTACAACTTAGTGATGTAGTTCTTCTCATCATATCAAATGTTCTTATTAGCAAAGTGACATTTAGTGTTTACTTTATTGAAGGAGGAAAAAGGAATACAAAATTTTTGGCTCCTTAAACTAAGAAGGAACTCCTCCACAAAGCAAATGAAATTTTGACGATTATGAAATTTATAAAAAAAAAAAATTAAAAGAATTTTAGAAAAAGAAGTTAAATGTAATTGACGTCTATCAAATTCAATTGTACGTAACATATCTCATTAAACAAAACCTATGTAAACTTTCTTCGACCTTTAATCGGCAAAACATGCCAATTTAATGGAATATGGTGGGTGAAGACAGGGGCAGTCCTACACCTAGGGCAAGATAGGCTGCTGCCTACCCCAAAATTTTCAAAAATAAAAAAATACCCATATAGAATAGGCCAACCCATGTGAAACATACAAACCAATATTGCTCAGTCTAGTTGTAAGCCCCTGTACAAGAAGAGCATCTTCTTCTACATTAAAACTCTCCCTTCACCTCCCAACTACTAACCTTAATTGCAATTAAATGTGTTTGCTTTTCCCCATTCCCTTGGAGATGCTCTAAAGGGTATTCACTATTACATTTTACTATTTGCGCGACGAACACGAATTCGTCTCGCAAAATGCACCACAGCGATGGAAAAAAAATATTCGTCGCTCAAACTACTGAAAACTGGTGCGATCAAATTCTTCGTCGCTCAAAATGTCTGAGCACGACACAAATTTTTCTTCGTCGCAGAAAGTGAGGGAAAAAAAATTCGGGTTTTTTTTTTTTGGCGCCAAACACTTGCGCGACAAGAAAAATCATCTCGTAAGAGAACCTAGCGCCATGATTGGACACTTCGTCGTGTAAAGGTGGACACAAAACAGTGGGTCCCGTTATTTGGCCGCAAAAACTTGTGCGACGACAAATTTCGTCACAAAAGACAACTTAGCGCGACGACATCATTTATCATCATGGAAGAAAACGAGGGATTTTTTTTTTTTGCCCCAAAATACTTGCAGGGGATTTTTTTTTTTTGCGCGACGAAAATTAAAATTTTCGGGACGAAAGGTTGTGCAACGAACCATGTCATGTGTTGTGCAAAAGTTTGATGTCAACACGTGCTTGCTCGACGAAAAAGTGGTTTTATGCGACGGAAAAATGGTTTTTCGACACGGCAGTTTGCGCGACGAAATCAAGTGTTTGTCACGCAAAGTCCTTCTTCTTCATATTAGAATTCTGCCATTGCAGAGGCAGAATGCAAAAAAAATAGCATTCTGCCTCTCTCTCAACCTCTTTGCCACTGCCTCTGCTGGGAATTCAATACGTTAATTGGGTAAGTATTTTTTGTCGTTAGTTTAAAAGTATTAATGTAAATTCGTACTAACGCTATTAATTTTGTTCTCATTAGGGATATTTGTAATTAACGATTGGTGGAGAACGATTGAGAAGGTATTTTATTCGTTTTATATATTAAAAATGTTGAAGTTAGTTTGTTATGTTTAATTTTTTTTTTTGTGAAGTTATATTTGTATTATGTTGTTAAATTATGCGTGACGTAGCACAATGTGTTGTGATGTACGAAGTTAATTAAAATTAACTTCGTACTTTTATTTTTATGTTTAGTAACACTTAGTTTCCTGTTCGAGATTAGTTGGATTTCTTGCATGGATGCGTATAGCATGACTGTGGTCCAATTAATTCTTGAATTCTCCCATTATTTGGACAATTTGATAATGCATAGTGTTGTCACGTAATCTACGGCTACATGATTAGGTTTCAATTGTGGAGATTTCGGTGTCATCTCGGTACGTTCTTCGGGTGGTACGTAGGTATTTATACCTATGCCCACCTCAAGAACTGTATCGAGATGCTACCGAAATTCATCCATGTCGAAATCTAATCTCATGTAGCCATAGGTTACGTGATAGGACTATTCATTCCTGAATGGGATAGGGCCCTTACTGGCGGCATAAGGTGACATTATAACTTCGTATGAAGTTGTTGTGATTGTTGTGTTGTGATTGTGATTTCAGGAATTATGAGCAAAAGGTGGATACATAACCCCAATAGATGTGCAGACGAATACTTGGATGGAATCGAGGATTTTATTGAGTTTGCACATATACACAACCCGGGTGCAACTAGAATCCGTTGTCCTTGTAGGAGGTGTAACAACACGTTGTGGGAGTCAATTGAAAATGTTAGATTTCATTTAATAAGGAATGGAATGATTGAGACATATAGCATTTGGAACTTTCACGGGGAATAATTAGACTGTTGGTAAATTTTAACAACAATATTAAAACCTTGCAAGTGCACAAATCAAATGATAGTATAGTAAGCAAGCAAGGGTCGATGCCACGGAGATTGTGATCAAAAGAGATGTTTATCAATGTCACGCAATGAAAATCAAAACAAAGGACTTCCAAACACACACCAACACCAAGGGGGTTTTGATTTGATTTTGTGAATAAAACAAAATAAGGAAAAGAAAACAAAAGAGAATTTAAATTAGAGTTTAAGAGAAATTGGTTTAAAATCAATCAAGAACAATAGCTAGGACTTACTATCCACCTCCAAACAATCAATCAATCCATAAACAACAATAGATAATCAATTTCTAGCAAGCATATGATGACGACACTCACAACAAGATCATGGCATTTGACTCGAGTTGTATGATTCTCTCTTAAGTGTATGTAAAGTGTATGGCATTTACATCAATACGTGTATTCTTAATTGAAATCTAGTATGGCATTTACTCAAATTAACAATCAAGAATCCATTAAGATCAAAGAGAATATGAGTGTCACAAAAACCCTAAAACATGGCATTTGTTATTAGGAATTCAAGAATCGATTTCTCATAACTAGTTCTTAACCCAATTATTCGTTGCAAACAAGAACACATTCAATATGGCAATTGACCTATGTTCTACAACAATTTAATTCCAATACATGCTTCTAAGTTAGCTACTCAAAGAAACAAAATATCAGAATTCACATAACATAGAGAAACCGAAATCATCACGCTTGTAGAAACTAAAAATCCATTAAACTTGTTTATAAAATTGAAATCATGTTTAGGGCTTCAAGATTAAGCCCTAACTAACAAGAAATTAGTTACTCATGGTCTTGGATGAACTCAAAAAATAAATACATAAGAACTGAAAATTAAAAGAAGGAAGGAAAAGAAAGAACTCGTTGGCAGCTTTCTCCTCTTGCGCGGTTGATCTCTTTAGGACGTGAATCCTTTGTATCAGGCCTTGGCTCGTCTTTTATATCACTTATATCAGAGTTCTAAACCCTAAAATTGACTGAAAAGTCGTCCAAGAAGTCTTGGTAAACAAGGAATCCAAATAGGAAAGTAAAAATCACAATTCCTAACTCCACTGGGAAATACAGCTCAGCCTAATGTTCACACGATTTGTGGATCTTTGGCCTTGTAGAAAAATTATTTAAAATATATTTTAGAAATATAAATGTCTTATCTTTCCAACCATATATAGCACGTAATTGGAAAATTTGGGAAGGCTTCCGTTTCTTCACATTCACGTAACATGTACAAAACATGTACAAAACAATCATAGATTGAACTTCAAGATGTTAGCTTTCATCTCCAATTGGCCTTGCGCTAAAATTCCTCCGAAAAGTTGATTTTCCCTTAAAAACCTTCTAAGAGCGCAGAAAAGCTAAAAATCAGAAAAGTAAAGTAATAACCCCTTTTTAAATCTAATTCTCTTACAAAACCTAAGTAAATAGAGTACATATTCATAGACCATGCTTCTTCTTTAAATTCCACAAGAGTGGACAATGTTGAACCTATTGTGGATCCTAATGATCAAGTCATGGATATTATACAGGATGCTTTTCCATTTGCATCGACCAACATCAATCACGAAAGGGAAGATGACGTGCCTACACCAATAGACAGTGCGGAGTTTGAACAATATGAAAAACTGTTATACACTGGGTGCGAGAGCTTTTCCGTTCTCACGGCCATTGTGGAGCTAATGCACTGAAAAATAAAGTATCGTAAGTCGAACCTATGTTTCGATTACTTTTTGGGGGTTATTCTACAAAGAGCATGAAACTTTGGATACATGCTCTATTTGCAATGAGTCGAGGTTCAAAATGACATCTCAGAATAGAACGACTAAGATCCCACAAAAAGTCATGCGTTATCTACCCATGAAACCTAGGTTGCAGCGATTGTATATTTCGACGCATACTGTCACAGACATGAGATGGCATAAGGAAAAACGGGTAGATAATGATGTGATGCGGCATCCTGCAGATGGGGAGGCATGGAAAGAGTTCGATCGAACGTTCCCCGAGTTTGCTGCTGATCCCCGAAATGTTAGATTGGGACTTTCCTATGGCCTATTTTCGTATTGCCATATAATTTTCCGCCTTGGAACTGCATGAAAAAAGAACACATAATGATGACTGTTTGATAACTGAGGATCCTGGCAGGTCATTGATGTTTACTTAAGGCCGCTGATTGATGAGCTGAAGGATTTATGGACAAATGGTGTTCGCACGTACGATAAATCAACTGGGAAGATGTTCACTTTGCGGATAGCAGTTATGTGGACTGTGAATGATTTTCCAACTCATGCAATGGTTTCTAGGTGGAGCACAAAGGGTTATATGGCATGTTCTGCATGCAAGGAAGATGTAACTTCTGGTTAGCAAGCTGGAAAAGTTTGTTACCTTGGTCATCGGAGATGGTTGCTATGGGACCACGAGTAGCAGAAAAAACATAAAGAGTTCGACGGGAACACAGAGCGTCACCTCAAACCTAGAAAATGGTCCAGTGATGAGATCTTGAAACAGCTTAACCGTTTGGATTTTGCTCCGTTCAGAAAAACAGTTAGTCAGACCAGACCTTCTACACATATAAACTAGACACACAAGCCTATGTTTTTTGAGCTCCCATATTGGTCGAAACTCAAATTGAGGCACAATCTAGATGTGATGCATGTTGAGAAAAATGTATTCGACACATTGGTGGGCACGATTCTAGATATCGAGGGTAAGACAAAGGACACTATCAAAGCTCGTCTTGATTTGGAAAGAATTGGCATACGAAGGGGTTTATGGATGAATAGGGACAGTGATAAAGCTAGAAGGGATCGTGCATTCTTTTCTATGAAACCAAATGACAAAAAAGAGTTTCTAAAGTTTGTGTCGTCTGTAAAGTATCTCGATGGGTATGCTTCTAATATTACACGTTGTGTGAATGTTGGGGTAATTTTGCTGGACTTAAGAGCCATGATTGCCATGTGTTTATGCAACGCCTACTTCCTATAAGTATTCGACATCTATTGCCGGAAGATGTAGTGAAGCCAATCATGTTGTTGTCCAGATTTTTTTTCCAATTCTAACTTTTATTGACTTTTCATGACTTTATGAAAGTTTTTCACTTCACCTTATAAAAGAAAAAGGACAAGCAAGTTAGGTCAACGCAACAACAACCGCGTGAGACATTATTAAACAAATTGACATATACAAGAAAATGAAAAATGAAAAAAAAAATTTGTTACAAAACATTGGTAAATAAATATATCCAAACCCTTTTGATACAAAGTTTCAAAATTATTGACACAAAACATTTTTAAAAAATGAAAATGATACACAATTTGACCTAAATATGTAAATGGCGCCAAATCCTTGTGCAACAAATCTCTCCTTATCACGCATAGCTTGCGCGACGCAGAATCCACTCGTCACGTAAAGTTACAACATTGCACGACAACCTAACATCCGTCGCGTGATGAAATTTTACGCTATAATAGAATATCTCTCGTCGCGCAAATATATATTATTTTACTGTAATATAATATATACACACATATATATTTGAAATTGACGATCGAATTGGTTCATTGTATTCATATAGGGTCAAGGAGTGTAGCTGTAAAAAATCATCAAAATTGGAGTTCAAAAAACCGTTAAATCATGACTTTTCATTTATAACCGTCGAAAAGTTTTATCCTGTTACTTGATCTCTGAATGTTTTTTTTTTTTTTTCGATTTTTGGGGTCTATGATCTCAAAGTATAAACAAACAAGTTTGAAGGCTGGATTATTGAAACTAGTTTCATAGAATGCGGATGTCATCAAAACCATATATTCACCAATAATGAAGAGTTTCTTTATACTTTCGTTAAATATAACATAACATTATTGGGTATCCCATAGTGTAAAAATCTTAAATTGAAGATCAAATTCAGTCACTGTATTCATATAGGGTCAAGAAATGTAGCGGTAAAAAATCATCAAAATCGGAGTTAAAATAACCGTTAAATCATGACTTTTCATTTATAACCGTCGAAAAGTTTTGTCCCATTACTTGATCTCTTAATGTTTGTTTTTTTTTTATTTTCGGCGTATACTATCTCGAAGTATAAAAAAACAAGTTTGCCTATTGGATCATTGAAACTAGTTTCGGGTTTAGGGTTTAGGGTTTAGGGTTTGCGCGACGAATAATGTGTCTCCGTCGAGTAAAGTGAACAATAGACAACGTTGTGTGACGCTGTTCGTTCTTCGTCGAGCAAAATCGCACTGACCCTTCACTTTCTCTCTCTCCTGCTAAAACCTAAATTCAAAAATTTTGGCAGAATGACAACCTTGTGCGACGAAAGACCTGACTATGCGTTGCGCAAAATCGCACAGCCCTAAACCCTAATTCCAAATTTTGGCGGACTCACGACATTGCGCGATGGAAATTAAAGCCTTTTCGTCGCGCAAGATTCATTTAAAATATTTTGCGCGAAGCTTTTAATTATTCGTCACGCAAAATCGAATAAAATTTCAGAAACGACGTGAGCGCCTCCTTGTTCCCTAGTTTTTGATTTTTTGCCCTAACTCTCTCTCTCTCTCTCCGCTGTCACCTCAGCCCCTTACTACTCTGGAATTTAGACCGGGCCGCCACAACCTACGAACCCTGTAGCTTTCCCACTGTCACCGTTTAGCCTGCCGCCAGAATTTGCTCGGTTTTCACCGAATCTTCACCTGCCTCGTTTTCTCGCCTCCGGCTACCAAATTCGACACCTTAGGTATGATTTCTAGACTATTTTTGATGCTTTAGCTGATGGTTGGGTAGGATTTCATTAATTGTCACAATAGGGCACTCAATTTTAAACCCTAAGTTTCGGACGATTTTTGAATTTAAATTCCGGCCACTTCCGGCCATTTTTTGGGGTAGGTCCGAGAACAATAGTGGCTCCAATTGATGTTTTCAACCTAGGGTAGGAACCTTGGCCCTTAGTTTTTGAATTTTTCGGTGATTGTTATCGTTTTGGACACCCACACCCTGTCGGGGTGTGTGGTGGCGCGTGGGGGTACTGTAGCACTCATGCACTGGGTCCCAGTGCAATCCCCTAGTTGTCACGAGCGTGTAGGTGTGTTCGGATTGGAATTTGGTTACCGTTTGAGTTTCGAACGGATTTTGCCTATTGTGTGATTTCATGGTTTGATATGTTTGGACCGTTGGATCAAATTCAACTTACGTATGTTGTACCTTGTATTTCTAGGATCGTGTAGGATTTGACGGATCGTGTATCAGAGTCCCGGATACTCCGAACTTGCAAACCCTAGGTCAAGAATCTTAATAAAATTGTATGTGCTAACAAATATTCGTATATTTTATTAATTTGTATGTGTATTAATGAAATTATGCAGATGTCAGACCTAATTAGACGTCGGAGGGCGGTGACGACTACACATAGTTTGGAGCCCCCGGTACCTACTTCATCAGCTGCATAAGTGGCGCAGCCTGTTAGCGTCAGGCGACGTCATCGGCCCGCTTGCACCACCGACACCATATCGACTTATGTGTCGGGGTCACAGCCAGGTATAGATTTCCTTCAACTCCAGTTCTTTTTTTGTTTTTTTGTTTTTGTTTTTTGTGTGTGTGTATTTTATAGTTAAATTTGTTATTTATTTAACATTAATGTCATCTTTCTTTGCAGCCAAGAAGAACACGTGAGGGCTGTGTCGGCAGTTGAAGACGGCGAAGGTCACCCGGGTGACCAATAGTCGTATCAACATCGGATACGACGAGCGACATCGGGCTGCACCGACGGCGGAGTTGTATAGCTCCTTGGCCCACGACATTACTCATGTCGTTCTGACCCATTGCCGGATGCAATGGAAGTTTTGGAAGGTCACGCCTGACGAGATCAAGATGGAGGTTCGCGGCCAGTTGTCGGTATGTAAGCCTTTTAATTCTTTTTCTTTCAAACTTTATATATTTCTATTATTTAATGTATGTAATTAATTTATTGCAGACGAACTACAACTTCGAGGACCTCGACGACGAGTCGTTGACGTACGTCAACAGATTCTTCTCTGAGAGGTACAAACAGTGGAAGAACGACTTGCACCACTATTTTGAGGCGTTTGATGATCCGCAAGTTGCTTTTCAGGAGGGTTGCCTGAAGGAGCTTGAGGGGCGGGAGGATAGTTGGGAGTGGCTCTTTGCTCATTTTCAGGCGCCCGCTTTTGTGGTAATTTGTAATATGCATTTCAAATTTATTATATATTTCATACTAATTATATATTTCATTTTTTATATTTCATTTCAATTTCAACTAATATGCTTTATTTTTTGTATAACAGAATAAAGCCAAAGTCAATAAGGCCAATAGGAATAAGAAGACTCTTCTCCACCATTCAGGTTCCAGGCCCTTCTCCTATAGGATGGATGCACGGCGGCAGGTAATAATAAAATAATATTTATTTAATTTTTAATATGTCATTATTCTTAATTTATTTTTTTCGTACTAATATTTTTCTTCTCTTGTTCAATTTAAGGGGGTCCAAATTCCCAGAGATCGACATCATTGGCGACGTTTATGTTCGACCTGGGAATGAGTTGGCCGAGTCCCTTCATGTAAGTATTATTTAATTTTAATTCTTATGTTACGCATTCAAGTTTAAAGGTTATTATATGAATGTTTTAATTTATATTTTATGTTATGTTAAACAGATGATGATGGTGGAGAGGAGCCAGTTGGTTCTTTAGGAGTCCGCCTCCTAACTTCCTCTTGATACTCTGATTGAGTCTATGGATCCTCCACAGGATGCTGGGTTTCAGATCTTGATGGAGACGTTAGATCAGACTCTCGGGAGGAGGCCGGAGACATATTGTTGAGGGATGGGGAATGCCAGGCGGAGGGAATCCAGACCCCGTTCATCAGCGCAGTCAAACAATCAGGTGACTGCTTTGACAACATAGGTGGCCATTCTTCAGAGTCTGATGTCGGTGATTCTGCAGTCCCTTGCACAGTCTGGCATTCCAGTCCTGCATTTTGATGCGCCGACCTCCGAGCCCGTCTACCCCGAGCATCCCCACCAGACAACGGCCCCTGTACACTCCCAGACCTCCGAGCCGCATGTGCCAGACGACAACGTAGATTTTGGAACATTATTTGATTAGTTTTTTATTTTCACTTTTAAATATTTCTCTTGTAGTATACATTTATTTTATTTTATATAATAAATGTATTCTTTACAATTCATTTTATTACCAAAAAAAACAAAATTTATTTTTTTACAAAATTAAACAAAAACATAATATTAAATTTAAATAATATATATATTAATTTTGCACGATGAAACCTTTCTCGTCATACAAATTCACATTTGACAAAATAGAAAAAGTTAATTTTTTTTAAAAATACATATAATTTATTCTTGCGCGACGAAGTCTTTCATCGCGTGAAAAGGATATGCACGACAACGGCAATTTCGTCGCTCAATATCTTTCGTCGCGCAAGCGTTGGAGACACAAATTGAGCGACGAAGAACTCTTTGTGCCACAAATGTCTGCAACACGAATCGCGCAACGAATATTATCCGTCGCGCAGTGTTGTCGCGACGAACCTTATTTCGTCGCACAACGGTTTGTGCGACGAATTGTTATGTCGTCCCTGAACCTTTTGTGCAACGAAGGATAACCGTTGCACAGTTTTGCGTGACGAATAAAAAGAATTGGTCGCGCAAAGTCTTTCTTCACGCTCTTTGCACGACGGATTATGCGCGACGAATTTTCTGTCGCGCTTAAATTTGTGCGACTAAAAATAACTTTGCGCGATGAATATCTCTTCGTTGCACAAATCATAAAATGTAGTAGTGATTATTGGTGGCAATCCAAATTCGAACTATAAATAACAACGTTTTAAATAATAAAAAATCTGTTTAACCCAAACTTATAATTATATTAGCTGTGTCCTTTCAAAACATTAAAAAAATATTGTCATTTGACGCCATTGACTTTGACTTTATCAGTTACCTCCACGTCATTTACAGATTCTCCTATAATGAATTTTGTCAAAAGATTGTTAGGAACAATCAGTAAGGGCTCGTTTGGTACACCGTATTAGACTCTGGATAGGAGTAAATAGTCTATCTCAGGTGTTTGGTGTCAACTTGTATTATTTAATTACCTGACTATTTTATACGGGTTGGGCTTTTAATACTCTCCTTACTTGACTAACTGATACAACCCACACACCCCGGTTTAGATAATACACGCTTAATTATACGGCTAGGGAAAAAGAACACGCGTTCTACGAAAAAAATCAGACGCTCTTTTCATCTTCTTCTCCCTAGGGTTGTTCTCTACTATCTTCTTCACTCTTCTCTAGGTATCCATCTCTCACTCTCTCTCTTTTTCATACTCTCTCCAATATGCTTTATATATTGTAAATTTTTAGTGGAAATTAGGTTATGATTTTTTTTTTTTGGCATTTTTTTTAATCGAATGTTTTCTTTGTATGTGATATAGTGATTCGACGTTGTGGGAATATTTAGATTATTGGTATTAAACAGAGTATTGCCAGTTTTTGTCCAAAAACAAATAACTGTGCTAGTGTTGGTAGTTTAGTTGAATACATACATACCTGACGACTAGGGGAGCAAAATTACAAAATTAAAATTGTATGAACCTGAATTCTAGGAACCATTTCTTTTTCTTTGTCAATTGCTATTAGAAAAGCAAAGATGGCCTTGTCTATTAATGACCAAATTAAGGCACTACGGCCAATTTTGGAGAAAGCAAGTGATGAAAAAACATTCCTGACATTGGATGGTGCTATGAGAAAAGCATTTGTTCTTCTCTTACTTGGGGCGAGGGAGTTGTGATTCACTCTTTGATGTAGTTTGGTTTATGAACAACTTTCTCTTTTGCTCTTATCACCTTAATATGTGATCACTTTGAATTATACATTATTTGGTACTGTTTTTATTAACGTATGCGAATATGTTGGAATTTTTATGAGATACTACAATTATGATAATGGGTTATATTAAAAAAAATCTTCGCAAAAACAATTGAATAACAAATCTTGTCATATGAATCTTACCAAAAAAAAATTTGTGTCATTTGAATCTCAATTTCCATTAAAATTATCAAATATTTTTTTTATTTTTTTATTTATAAATAGTCTGATCTGATGTTATTCGAAACATCACCAAACACAGTATAATTTAGTCATATTATTTATCCGGAACAGCACCAAATGCCTTATAATATTATGGATAAATAGTCAGTACTCTCCGGAACAGATTAATACTATCCGACGGAAATTAGTCAGTACAGTCCGACGTACCAAACGAGCCCAAGTGACTTATATGCTTAGGATCAATATATTAACGCAGTGAACAATATTTATATAAAACAACAAATAATACAAACTGCATGGATGACCTAATACAGTAAAATAAGAGAACATTGACTTTAATTTATGGTAGAGGCTTGCATATTGGCAATGTCTTAAAGACAAAGTTTCGCCCATTTTCAGTGCTTGAAATTCAATTCAATGGATGTCTATCTCCAAGGATTCAACTATCTATAAATCAAGGATCCAACACCGGATCCTTAATCTCTGGCGAACTTAGATGTGCTTCTTCTCCAAAGAGAATGCAAGAAAAATATAAAGTTTTATTTGTTTGTTGGAAAACAAGTTACTTTTTTGATGGTTGGATATTGGGTATATATAATACTGTTTGCGGTTTCAAACACAACAGTTAGAAACCTGTTATAATTTAAATTCAAACTGAAACGATAATTAAAAATGTTCTACTGTAAAAAAACAAAAAATAATTAAATTATTTTTCGGGCCCAACTCTTAGATAAAATCAGCTCGAGTACTTTTTGTTAGAGAAAACCCGCTTGAGTGCTTTGTGTTAGAAATAATCCGCTCAAGCACTTTCTGTTAGAGAAAACCCTCTCGAGGATGTTTTGTTAAAGACTTTTGGGGTTAATCGTTTTATTAGTCCTTGAACTTTAACTCAATTTGCATTTGAGTACCTCAATTTCCAAAATGGTTCCCGTGATCCTTTAACTTCAGTTTTGTTGGGACAAATGGTCCTGCCCTCAATTTTGTTCTGTTAAATACAGGGACGAAATTGTATATTTATATTAAAAATAACCCGCTCAAGCACTTTCTGTTACAGAAAACCCGCTCGAGCATGTTTTGTTAAAGACTTTTGCAAAACTGTGAACTTTCATTGTAGGACAAAAATACTTCATTTGCTTTCAAACTCCAACAAGTATCCTAATCAAGTCTTCGTTGATATATTGGCCTTTTGAGCTTTTGTTTTTTGTTTTGTTTTGAGAGATGCCTTTTGATTTTTCGATACACTAAACAATGAAGAGCCAAAACAATTATTGTAGCAAACTGCTTAAAATATCGGGAAAAGTGGGCTCAAGTTGGGGGCCATGTATTGGTTCAGACATATGGTCATCGAAGATTATGGATGCCAATACTTGCCACTGATTTATAAGTACGGGAGCACACACTACTTTTCTATAAAACAAATTGCAGAGTTCAAAGCCCTCAGCCATTGATAAAAAATGAAAAAAAATAAAATTGATTCCACAATAATAATAAAACAAAAACATAAGCTGAGGTGTGAGGAAATAACAACATAGAACCCCTGGATCAGGGTTGATTATCTCTCTAGCTACTCGGGTTTTGATGGCTGCAGCAGTACATCTTTAACCAACTTCTCCAAATTCAGTAATGAAGAACCTCTTGGACCAGTAGCTTCCTCTGCCTTTCGCTTCCACTCCATGGCGTTCTTTCTCATCTCTTTCCCTTTCTCACCAGACATTAATTCTCGCACAAGCTTCTCCACTTCACTCCTCTTCACATTGCTATCAATCTCCAAGCCAACTCCCCACTGAGTGCACAAGAACCAACAGTTCGTCTGCTGGTCCGCAAAAAACGGCCATATAACCATTGGCACTCCAGCACTCAAGCTCTCAATGGTGGAGTTCCAGCCACTGTGTGTCAAGAATCCTCCTATAGATGGGTGGTTCAGAACTTCCTCCTGTGGTGCCCAACTGACCAACAAACCTCTTTGTTTCGTTTCTTGGGTGAACTCCGATGGGAAAATAGCTGCATCATCCTTCACAAGGTCAGGCCTAATTGTCCACAAAAAGGGCTTTTTGCTATTAGCAAGACCCCAAGCAAACTCAACAAGCTGTTGGGGTGTCATAACAGTAATGCTCCCAAAATTAACATAAACCACCGAGTCGGGTTCCTTGGAATCCAGCCATTGCAGGCACTCAGGCTCTTCTTTCCAAAGGCTGGAACCAATCGATGACAATATAGTGTTCTGGGGAACAATCTTGTTCACAAGCAAGTGATTGGGGCCAATGGTGTAAATTGGAGGAAACATTGAAGAAAGAGCCTCCAACACTTTATATTCCAATGTGTCATAAGTGTTTAAGATGATAGCAGAAGCTTTGGATGCTCTTTCTACCACCCCCAAGGCGAAGCTTAGCATCACGTCTTCTGGATCTGTGGTACGTAGAAAGCTTGGGAGATCTCTCAGACGAATATCCTTCATTCCTGGAATCCAGTCTACCGTGGTGTCCAAATACCCGTTTGTTAGAGAAGCCTCATCTGAAAAAGCATACATAGAATTTGTCATAGCTGCTTACCATTTCTATATCCCAGATTAAATAACAAAGATATAAGAATGTTATAAAATGAACTGGGATATGTGCGAATATTGAGCTGCACGTAAAGTAGATGAGACACAGCATTTAACGAGGTTCGGCTATGCCTACGTCCTCGGAGAGCAGCAACAGTAACTTTTCACTATATAAAATAATATGGCTACAACTTTAGTGTTTACAATATGTGTGGCTCACTGAATTTTCTCTCTAGGAGAATTTCTCTCTGCTCTCTTTCTCTTCACTCACTCACCCTCTTTCTTCCTTGTCTTCCTCTTCTCTCTTTTCATCTCACATTACAAGCAAATATAATGCCTATTTATAGGCAAAGCAAATGGCTTGGTTTGGTGGGTGTGTGATTTGGTTTGGTAGGTGTGTGGTTTGGTTTGGTGGGTGTGTGGTTTGATTTGGTGGGTGTGTGGTTGGATTTTGTGTTGAACTTGAATGTTAGTTGGCTATGTGGGCTTCACCCATTCTTCTTTACAACAAAGAATTCTTTCTTATAGGCTTAATATTTGTACATAAATGGCCATCTTTCCCAACAAATTACAGACGTGGGCTTCAGAGCATCACATAATTTCCCCAAGTTATATATATATATATATATCCTTCTCCATTGCGAACTTCTAAGATGCGGAGTGGTTGCGAACTTTTGTTTTTAACCGTTGGATGGCTTGTATGGTTTAGATTTAAAACAAAGTTTAATAACTCATTTTTCTCTCTCTTCCCTTTCCTCTTCTTCCGCGAGTTCACTCATCTCTCTCTCTCTCTCTCTCTCTCTCTCTCTCTCTCTCTCTCTCTCTCTCTCTTTTTGTCTTCTTTTCCTTTCCTTTGTCAGATATTTTCCTCCTTTTCCCTCCTGTTCCTTTTTCTCTCTGTCTTATTTTCTTGTTAGAGTTGTTAGAGTTGTTAGAGATGCAATTCCACATGCGTGTTTTTCCTGAAATTAGTAATTTCTTATGTTGGGAATTTTGGCTAATTGTTGGAATCAGGTTTGACTAATTTGTTGATCTGGTACAAGATAGAAAAGGAGGAAGACAAAGGAAGAAGAGCGAAAAGAAGGAAAATAAGACAGAGAGAAAAAGGAACAGGAGGGAAAAAGAGGAAAATATCTGACAAAGGAAAAGAAGACAAAAAGAAAGAGAGAGAGAGAGAGAGAGAGAGAGAGAACTCGTGGAAGAAGAGGAAAGGGAAGAGAGAGAAAAATGAGTTATTAAACTTTGTTTTAAATCTAAACCATGCAAGCCATCCAACGGTTAAAAACAAAAGTTCGCAACCACTCCGCATCTTAGAAGTTCGCAATGGAGAAGGCCCCCATATATATATATATATATACACACACAGTTCCTCTCTCATCCGGATCCGTACGTTATTACCGTGAAGGTGCCATTGTAAACAATGAGGAAAATAGGGGGGAGTAGTAGAAAACACAAAACGTCCACACTGTAATAATGTCCGGACCTCCCCATGGGAGGTAGTTATTTGGTACTCCAATACTCATCATTCACTGTAATTCCAATCTTATCTTTTTAAGTTTTCAATCTCATTTTCATAAGTCTGAGATGAAAAATAATTAAAAAAAATAAAGGAGGGTGAATGAATTTTTTTTTTCGGGGGTGAACGATGAATATAATAGTTTGCCAATCCCTAGACATATGGGTCCCTACATTTTCTATTTCTTAGACATATACACATCACTCTATAAATCTATATGTAAAACCCAAATTCAAATTTATATGACCATTAGGATATAGGAGGTCATAGTATTCCTATGTTTTTACATTGTTGCCACCAAACTTCATATTTTATTTATAATTTATTTCAAGCATTTCATTAAGTACTATTAATAGCATATCAATCACCTCATTTCTTTCGGTTGACATTCTCTCTAGCATATCGCTCCTAAAATTACAAACAAAAAAAAAACTGTAAATTACATATCTAATAATGTACCTATAAAAAATATAAATATAAATATATACGTAAAGATATATAGGTATATTAATTACGAAAAAAAATTTACAGCAAAATAGGTACACAATAATTCATAGAAAACATAGATACACAATAATTTATAGAAAATATAGATACGCAATAATTTATAATAATAAAAAATAGGTAGATTATTATCCATGAAAAAACTAGGTACAATAAATAAAATCCAAGTTCTAAAATAGGTAGATTATTATTCGGGAAAGATGGAACAAAATTTCAAAAATGCAATAAGAAAAACTGCCTTTTTCGGCCAACAATTGTTGACTGTATTAATGAATTATAATAATAAAACGGATAATTAATTGCACACAAAATTGTAGAGGAAATCACTACAATAAATTGGGTAACTAAAAATTAAAATACCACCCCATTACACGTTGAAATATAAATACGGGTATTTTGACAATCAAAAAATTATAATAAATCAGATATTGAAATTAATTTTTATTTATTTATCAAAGATATTGAACTTAATAAGGTAGTCATGGGTTTTTACTAATAAAAATTGGGTATTATTTATAGAAACAAAAAGTGAAGGGTTGCAGGTAAAATAAGTTGAATTTGAAGGGTGTAAGCCAAATTTACTATTAATTTAATTACTTTTCATATAACAACTAATACAAATAATAATATCACAAAATTTCAATTTTACTGTATGCGTGCCCTTTATTTTTCATGTAACATAACATGTACCTCTGAGTGGTGTAAGACCTTTGTCAATAAGTTGACGATAATGAGTGACGCCCGTGAAGCTACATGCACTTGCAGTCCAGAACAGCGCCACCGGAATTCCAAGATCTTCACCCACTTTGACGGCGAATGACATGATACCATCCGAGACAATACAGGTCACCGGTGGGAGGGCCTTGTCTAGACTAAGGTTAGCAAGCAGGTTGTGAAATGGTCCTAAGCAAGTCTTGCTTGTGGAGTCACAAAGAGACGGGATGTCTTGCGTAGCATCAGCGTCCATAGGGAGCAGACCATCGGGGATGGCTTCGAAACAGAAGTCCTGGGAGATGTAGAAAGCGGAGGGGCCTTGGGATTTGAGCAAGCGTTTGTGGTTGTACTCACTGTTGACAAAGGTTATGTGAAAGCCTCTGTGATGTAGGAGCTTTGCAAACTTCATCATTGGGCTTATGTGACCTTGAGCTGGGAATGGGAGACACACAGCATGAGGCCTCTTGCTAACTTCTACTCCTACGCCATCCATTTCTATTTCTCTCTCTTTTCTATCTTAATTCTTAGTTCTTAGGGTACTGCGTGTGTGAGTTAAAGTACTGCGAGAGATATAAACTTTATAGGAAATCTAGATCTGCATTACATCTGTTCTCTTGGCAGTATACATAATATTCGAGATATTTTTACCACCATGATCTAGTTTTAACTTTTGGTAGATTTATTGTTCCCATCTGAATGATTGGATTGGACTCAATGGCCCTGAGTTCCAAGAGATATCGCGGAAATTTCAAGCCTTTATTTTCAAAAATATCACGTCCACATATAAATTTCTCATACACGACACACATTTCTGACCCCAAAAAAAAAGTTAATACATTCCTTTAATATAGGGTGCTTATTTTTCCACTCCCCTTTTATTACACTCCCTTTTATTTTTTTTAATACTTTTTACTATAATATACAAGTGAGGGTAAGTGAACAAAAGAGATGTGTGGGAATATACAATTTCCAACAAAAGGAAATGTAAATGGACAAAAGTGGAGTGGGAAAACTAGCTCCCTTAATATATTGGGCACAAAATGTCACATCTCGAGACCGGCCATGCCGTAACACGATATTGTCCACTTTAGGCCCCCTCTCTACTCTCACGGTTTTGTTTCTAGGAACTCATGAGCAACTTCCCAGTGGGTCACCCATCCTAGGATTGCTCTACCACAACTCGCTTAACTTCGGAGTTCCCAAGACTCCAAAGCCAGTCAGCTCCCAAAAGGCCTCGTGCTAAATGGAGGCGGGCATTATAAGACACATCACCCCCTCTCCGTTGGATTATAAGACACATCACCCCCTCTCCGTTGGTTGATGTGGGATATTACAATCCAACCCCCTTAGGGGCCCGATGTCCTCGTCGACACATTCGCACCACATGGCAGAGTGGCTCTGATATCAAATTGTCACATCCCGGGACCGGCTCCGTCGTAGCATAATATTGTCCGCTTTGGGCCCCCTTCTCTGCCCTCACGATTTTTAATCTAGGAACTCACGAGCAACTTCCCAGTGGGTCACCCATCATGGGATTGCTCTACCCCCAACTCGCTTAACTTCGGAGTTCCCAAGACTCCAAAGCCAATGAGCTCCCAAAAGACCTCGTGCTAGATGGAGGCAGGCATATACATATAAGGCACATCACCCCTCTCCGTTTGTCGATGTGGGATGTTACAAAAAAGTTGTGAACAAAAAAGATGATGTGATGTGGTAGAAAATTGGAATATTGATTGAATGGTTTCTGTTCTGATAAAGGAATGCAAAATTCCCTTTCCAACTTTTGTCTGTCTCTCACTATGCTCACTTTTCTAGCCAGCAATCTCCTTATGCTTTTATGTCACATCAGATTTACTAATCTTAATTAATTACCATGTCCATGGAAACTGCAAAGGGGTTTGCTCATTATAAAGTTTGTTGCCATTAGTTAGCAAGGAAGAAGACATTTAATATTTTTTTAACAGTGGCAAAAAATGAAAAGAAAATCAAACCATTGGCTGCTGCAGCTCATAGCGTTTGTTTCTGTCATGGCAGTTTTGGTAGGAACTTGTTGCCAAACCAGTCTTCCTGCAACACTTGTTCTTTCAATTTCAGTTGTATTTCAAGGTTCACTACTACAAAACAGCAAAAAGACGACGGTAAATCATTGTCGTGTATTCGGTTTTTCAATGGTCGTGGAATCCACCGTCATCTTTTCCCTCATAAACTACGACGCTAAATCACCGTCGTTGTTAAAATATACAACGTCATCAACAAATACAAAACGACGTCTTTTGTACTGCAAAAAGATCTAAAAAAGCAGTCGAGGATAAGAATAGACGACCAACTCTCTAAAAAAACCGTCGTTAAAAAGAAAAAATATGACACATATTAACAGAAAAAGGCCGCAAGATAGACATACAACGACGAAAATTAAAATAAGACGCCGTTAAATATCATTTTCACGACAATAAAAAATATGACGCCTTTAAATACATTAGAAGACGACGTTATTGATTCCTACTACGTCGCCTATATAAAAACAGCCGTCGTAAAATAAATTTTCCACTTCGATTTTTCTATAAAAGATGACGTGGAAATAGTTGTCAGTGTCATTATTTACGACGTATGTATTTATAGAGTAGACGTTGAACAACGAAACAACGTCGGTTACAAATATATGAGAGTCGTATTACAAAATTTATACGTCCTATTTTCAGAAAAAACAACGACGATAAATATTACGTCGAAAACAAAAAAAACAGACGTGTTTAGTCTGCTAAAGTTTAAAAAAAGTCGAGGATGAGAATAGACGACCAACTCAAACAAATCACCGTCGTTAAAAAGGAAAAATATGACACATATTAAAAGAACAAGGCCGCAAGATAGACATACAACGACGACAACTAAAACACTACGCCGTTAAATATAATTTTCACGACAAGAAAAAATATGACGTCTTTAAATACATGAGAAGACGACGTTATTGAAATCTACTACGCCTCTTATTTACAAACAACCGTCGTGAAATAAATTTTCCACTTCGATTTTTCTAAAAAAGATGACGTGGAAATAGTTGTCAGTGTCATTATTTACGACGTATGTATTTATATAGTTGACGCTGAAATGCGAAACAACGTCGGTGGCATTTATATAGTCGACGTTGTATTTATATGTATTCATTACTCACGACGCACTTATTAATGTAGACGACGTTGAACTTCTAAACAACGCCGGTTCCAAATAAATGAGAGCCGTATTACAGAACATATAGACGGCGTTGATTATGATGAGAGCCGTATTACAAATAACGTCGTTTAATTGATATTAGACGGCGGTTATAATGAATTACCGTCGGAATTCATTTCGTTCCTCTTCGTTTATAAAAGAACTTGCGACGTGGAAAATGTATGATGACGTCGTATTTTTTAACGTTCAGATTATATATCTCGTTTTTTAGACGTCGGTATTATGGGATTGGAGTCGTGTTATTTTGAATTACATGGCGGTTCTTAATCCTTCCCCGACGTGATATCCTGAATAATTGCTTCACAATAGCGTCGTGGTTCTTCATTGTTACGTTGCTTTAAGACGTCGGTAAATATGCTGAATAACTGGTTCACAATAACGTCGTGTTTTATTTGAACAGACGTCGTTTTTTATGCAGAATATAATGATGTAATCTGGAACCAGTATTTTTTGCACTGATTGTTTTGTGGCCAAAACCTGTATAATGAAAGTGAAGAAATCACATTACAATATATTACAAAATTAATGTCATACACTGCCAATTACATAAGCATCATTCAATCCATATATCTTCACACCCATCTCGAATATTTTGACCACCTAACTCACCCACCAGTTCATCAAATGTGTCAACATTTGGCATCCCTCTAGTAAATGGCTCACACTCAATTATCACATCACCTAAGACTTCATCACCAATAACATCATTATATTCTCTATTAGGCATTGATAACACTACCGACCAACCACGATGCATCGGGTCGTCAACAAAAAAATATTTGTTTGACTTGAGAAGCCAAAACAAATTGGTCATTCCTATGTCCAATTTTACTCAAATCTACAAGGGTAAATCCAAGTTCGTCGACTACAAGACCAGAACTATCTATCCAATCACACCTAAAGACTGGGATTGTAAACTTTTGGTAGTCAAGGTCCCAAATTTCTTGAATGACACCATAGAAACCCATATTTGAGAGAATTGGGTTTTTATCCTTGGCACTAGCAACTTGCATGGTATGTGCAAGTAAATAAACTCCACTATTTTGAGTTGTCCGCACATCATCTTGTGCCTTGATATTGAATTTAATACCTTTAATAAGATAGTTCCTATATAATGGCACTGCCATGTTTGGACCAGCTGCTAGCCACCTTAAATTTTCTGATACGCCATGATTGTCTTCCTCAAGTTCACTTTGAACCTGCAAATTAATCATATCTTAATTCAATCTAACATAAAAATAAGAAGAAAATTAAAAGAGAAATATGTTATTCAACAACATATACCTTGAAGCGTAGCCATTGAATGAAAGTGCTATTGTGCTTATCCTGCAGCCACTTTGTTCTCTTTCTAAATTTTGGATAAGCAGTCTTGATGTGGATCATATGTTGCCTACATGACAAGAAAAATTCAAGCATTACGGTCCCAAATATATAAGATAAACATAAGAAATAATTTAAAATGGAAACTTAAAGAATAAAACTCATACGTACTCGATATAAGGTAGGACTTCCTCCGTATTCTCCAAGACATATAGATGTGCTTGATTCAACAGGTCCTGATCAACTACGCTCACTGTGCAACCTGATAATGGCTTTGAAACTCCCATCTTCTATCCGAATGCATCCATGACTTATCCATCTCCGACACTATAACCTATTATCTATAATAAAGTGAAAATACAGGCAATGACCATCACTATAGCAGATTATACAAAGATCTAATAGCAAGTAATACACAACAGAGACGACGGGTTTTAAACAAAAACAGACGTATTTGGCATATATAGACGACGGATTTTCAACAGACGTCGTCTATTATAAGTAATACAAACGACGGTTTATGAAAAAACCGTCGTGTATAAGTAATACAACGACGGTAGTTTAAAAAAATCGTCGTGTAATCGTCGTCGTATGCCTAAAAAGGCGTCGTGTCTCAATTTATTTTCAAGAACCCAAAACCCATTAAGAACACAACATATATATGAAACCAAGCAAGAAACCAACATATACATGAAACCAAGCATGAAAACAATAAATCCATTCCCAATTCAACATAACATAGCGTGATTAAAAGATCCGACAAAATTAAATCCATTCCCAATTCAACATAACAGATAATGTAATCCATGAACCCATTAAACAGAAAATCCATGAACCCATACCTATAAGCACATTATTAACATATCGCAAAGCATATACCTAAAACCCTTTAACAAAACAACCTAATATCATTCAATGAATTTACAAGGGGAAGATAGGGTTTGTACTTACAGGTTGGACGAGCTCACAGATTCGACGGAGTTTGGAGAGTGCAACTTTTAATTAGAGCAGAAGTGAGAGAGCGAAATGTTATGTTGCGTGAAATCTGAAAATTTTAGGTTTCAGGGTTCGAAGTATAAGAATAAGAGCCAAATCTAAAAAATTTAGGTCGCACGAAAATTTTTAGAGAGCGCGCTCTTTAAAACGTCGAAAGAAAAACCATGGTGAAAGTTCTACAAGAACCGACGTAAATGTAATATTCCATGACGGAAACACTGAACGTAAGGCCGTTTATTTTGAAGCTTCATTTTTCGGATTAATTTTAAATTTATTTTGAATATTTTTATATAAAGACGACTGAAAAACCACATCGGGGTTAAGAAATTAAAGACGTTGTAAATTATAATAGACGACTTACATATTAAAATGACGTCGTTTAAAGTAGAAACCATGTCGGATATTTTACTGCACGACGTAACATATGTATTCAACGACTCAACCACCGTCGTTAAAAATTAATACCCTAAACCCTTAAAACTAAATTATACAATTAAAAAAATTAAGTTTATAAAAGGGTTTATGGTTTTACAGCCTAATATATACCCTAGACTACCCAAAAATTATACTTTCAAAATAAACCCCAATAAATAAAAACCCTAATCTCTAAACCCTAGACTCTAAACCATAAACCATAAAACTAGAAGTGATTTTATGACTCATCAAAAGAATTTTGTTTTGGAAGGTCATTTTAAATTTTTGTTATTAAAAATGAATTTTTTCAAGGTTTAGGGGGAATAAAATATATCAATGACTTCATAGGAGTTGACTTTGCATTTTTCTGATTTATTTTAAATTTATTTTGAATATTTTGATATAAAAATAATAAAATATTCTTATCACAATAACAAACCTCGTCGGGGTTAAGAAATTGAAGGCGTTGTAAATTATAATAGACGACTTACATATTTAAACGACGTCGTTTAAATCAGAAACCATGTCGGATATTTTACTGCACGATGTAACATATGTATTCCACGACTCAACCACCGTCGTTAAAAATTAATACCCTAAACCCTTAAAACTAAATTATATAATTTAAAATTTTAAGTTTATAAAAGGGTTTATGGTTTTACAGCCTAATATATAACCTATACTACCCAAAAATTATACTTTAAAAATAAACCCCAATAAATAACAACCCTAATCTCTAAACCCTAGACTCTAAAACCTAAACCATAAAACTAGAAGTGATTTTATGACTCATCAAAACAATTTTGT